>NC_090393.1:21851803-22151803 GCF_036365525.1 Heterodontus francisci
CGGCTCCGCTGTGTCCTGCTCTCTGGTTGAACTCTCTCTCTCCCGGTCTCTCTGTGCTCCGGCTCCACTGTGTCCCGCTCTCTGGGTGAAGTCTCACTCTCTCTCTCTCTCTTGTTCTCTCTGTGCTCCAGCTCCGCTGTGTCCTGCTCTCCGCTTGAACTCTCACTCTCTTTCCCTATCTCCCGGTCTCTGTGTGCTCCGGCTCCACTCTGTCCCGCTCTCTGTGTGAACTCTCACTCTAGCTCCCTCTCTCCTGGTCTCTCTGTGCTCCAGCTCCGCTGTGTCCTGCTCTCCGCTTGAACTCTCACTCTCTTTCCCTATCTCCCGGTCTCTGTGTGCTCCGGCTCTACTGTGTCCCGCTCTCTGCGTGAACTCTCGCTCTGTCTCGCTCTCTCTCTCTCTTTCGGTCTCTCGATGCTTCGGCTCCACTGTGTCCCGCTCTCTGTGTGAACTCTCACCAGCTTCCTCTCTCCTGGTCTCTCTGTGCTCCAGCTCTGCTGTGTCCTGCTCTCTGGGTGAACTCTCGCTCTCTCTCTCTCCTGGTCTCTTTGTCCGCTACGCCCTACCACTCTTCAATCCTTTTCCAAACTCTTGTTCGTTGTCCTGATAGCAAACACCTTATCCACTTTACCCAGGCATCCGCTGCAAATTATTTCTTTGTGGTGCCCATATCTAACGTGGCAGCTCATGCCTCCCACTTCCTCTGTGCATAACTATCTGCCGCTTCACTAGGCTCCTGCCATACATCATTCAGAACCTGAAATAGATTACCTTGACCCTGTGCCATTGCTTTCCTTACAGCATTCTTGGTTGCAGTCCTTCCCCCGTCTTTATCGCAATAATAATCCTTCCATATATTGAGGGATCAACGTGAGGAGGCAAGCCTTCCGTTTTTCAGTATTATCTTTTTCGTGGAAGTCCACTAACCGTTCCATCCGTTGGAGGAACATTGACACATCTCTCCTCGTGTCCAGAGGCGTCACCTCCGATGTGTGTTCCTTTAAATCTTTAGTAGTAACCGCTACCGCGTACTGATTAACAATTGGAGGGTTTGCTCTACCTGTCCCCGCGGGCCCAACTCTGTTGTTTCGAAGGGCTGCAGCCATCATACTCTTCAATGGCTGCTTATTAAGATCTATCTTTTACAAATATAGGTCCGCACTCGCACCCCGAGCGGTATTGTCACCTGTCCCTTCTTAGTCCCCTTCTTGGGGTCATTCTGCTGTTTGGGACTCATCTTAACTCGCCTCGTACCTGGCTTGCCAATTCTGTAGGGAGAATTCCCGTGCCATCTCGGTTTCACATCCCTGACATGTTGCCAAATCCCCTGGACTACACGTCGCTGACGTGCGGCTGTTCAATTCCCCTTTTTAGATCTTAAAACACGAAAATTACAAGATGAGACGCAAACCCCATAATTTGGTTGCAAACCCGTTCTCAATGCTCTTTATTGAGTAAAATTACAATGGGCAAAATTTACTTACAGTGTTCAAGCATGCTCACTATCACCCGCCCGGTCAGTCTTCCGTCGAAGTGGTTTCCGTGGAGCAGGCGACCAGCCAAACTCCTCTTCTTCCGTCTGTCTGCAGATCAGCCGTCTTCTTTCTTCCTTTCTCTCTCCCTCCTTTATTGGCTTAAAGCTGACAGGCTTTTTTATACCCTTCTTTGCTGCGGGGTTCTTTTCCATGTAAGCAGGATTTCGAGTGACCACAGTGATCTAATCAGTTGATGGGTGACCTCGGCCATTGTGGCCACAGTTCACTGTGATCTACTTAGTTCCATACTTCACCAACTATGCCCTGGCCTTTGTATTTAGATAGGATTTGATAATTTATTATAACAGGGCACAGTAATAGCTGAAACCATAGATGTCAGTGTTTGATAATGCTAAATGGTTTAGCAATGCCATTTTGTTCCAGGGTCAAAGTTCCTTCTGCAGGTTGCTGAGGCCAGCTAAATTGTCCCCAGGTCAATAGCCTCTACAACAGCTGCCTCTGCCTCCTCCTGCACAATGGTGATGTGCCCATCATCCAGTGCCACCCTATCTATCTGTACACAAGAACCCACAGAGATGACTGTATTTGTGCTGGTGGTAGGTGTACTTGTAAGGTGTGACGGTGTTTGTCCTGGGGTCTGCTCTGGCTGCGCTTGACTCAGTGATGGTGCAGGGGTTAGTCGTTGCTCCTGGACATCTGGACCTGTGGGAAACACAAGAAGAGATCATGAGAACTCAACTTAGAGAGCAGAAGTCTCCATAATGCTGAGGCTTCCCTATGCAGCTGAGCCTTTGTCATGCTGTCGGATGCAGTGGAGTCACTGCATTCCCTTTAATGTACAGATTCCAGTTTGTATTTGCCCTCCAGGGATGTTCATCTCGCCTCTGTCAACTTGCTGATGGTCAGCAGCCCTGGCGAGCTCCATGGCTCCCTCTTCCATGCTGGTGATGACATGCATTTAGGGAACCCCTCCTCCTGTCTGCCCTTTCGCAGGCATTATGTACTCGTTCTCCTGCAAGGACAAAAAAGAGAGAAGGCACTGCTAACCTCCACAACCAATGCCAATAGCTCATATACAGAAGAAGCTGCATGTCTCCGTTCTAGCTGGTCGTCAGCAGCACTATGGCTCTGAGCCTAGCTGCGGAGCCAGTAAGTATCTGGGCACACAGTCCTCCCATGTTCAGGAGTAGCATGCACCCTTAGGCTACCCCCTGCCACCCTCCTGGAAGAGGATCTCCCTCCTCTCCCTCACAGCCTTGAGGACCTCCATTTCTGTGCCACAAGCGGCAATCCTGTCTTAGGTTCTAGGTGTCTGTCTCTCCTACTCTATCAGTAATGCAGCAAGCAATTAATTGGGTAAAATGGCAACCATAGTAATGGCAGCTGCTGTTGGTTTAAATTGGGCCCTTTCTCTTTCACACCTCCATTCCCATCCTCACCGCTGCTAATTTGGCACCAAACCCATCAGCCGGTGCCTCTTTCCACCTGTGGGCTGGTGCGGAACCCAGAAACGGTTCCCGACAGCCATTTCCTGCCCCAGAAGAAAAATCCTGCCCTAGCTGTCTGTCACCCAGTGCATTAACAGTCCTCTATATAAACAATACAGTGGCTAAATATATCTTCACTAGTATTGGCTTCTGCCTTCATTCATTTGTCAGATGCAGGACAGGATTTTCTCTGCAGGCTTCTGAAACTTGCTGTCAGGCTCAAATAGTGATTAGAAGCCCACACTGTGTGGAAAAGCATACACTCACTGATCTTCCCCAGACAGGTCATTTAATGGCCAGTGGGTGGGCTCGCTGTCCAATTAAGGAGGATGGGTGGGCTCTCACACCTGGAGAGCCAATCAGAGGCCTTCCAGCTTGAAAGCAGCAGCGGTGTGTCAGGGCAGGTAAGGGAGGGAAAGTGCTTCAAAATTAAAAATCCAGCCCATAGTTTTCATCTTGGTTTGACTCTCCCTTTTTCTTTGCATTCAGAAGACTAAAAATGCAATCATGAGCAGCTCTCAGCTCCAGTTCCATCTTTTCACACCAATGAAAGTGCACAACAGCAACTTCCTTTTATTCCACAAATATATACTTTATTCATAAAATTTGTAAAAGTATATTACATAACAATTCAAATTCAGCATTACATAAAGTGCAATGCAGATAGTTTTTCAATAAGTATGAGGTGCCGACCACACTTGTCTTAACAGGTTATATTTACAATGTTCATTTACATTTCACGTCAAGTATTCTGTGGTGCACACAGCCTGAGGGGTTTTATATGGGTTCCAGCCCCTCGGTAAACTATGGCAGGAGGACCTTGCACACCGGCCTTTCCCCACTGAGCCTTTGCGACGGCTGCCGCACTCTATAGTGTGTCCCTCAGCACATAGTCCTGGACCTTGGAATGTGCCAGTATAAAATTAAAACCCGACCTGGGCCCTAATGCCGGACGCCAGATGCAGACCCGACCCAACCCGACCCGAAGCCAACACAAGTAGTTGGGTTTGGTCGAGTTCAGGCCGGGTAGCCAGGCTTTAGTCTGCAACACTCGGTTGTCGATGGCTCTTTGCATTGGAAGACCAAGTTTCAGGCACACCGAAGTGTTGTCTTTCACTGAGTCAGTTGTCCTCCAGCAGCAGTTGCATCCCTGCAACTTCTGCTCCCAGAGAGACTAAATCATTCTCACAGATTTATACATAGAAGCTAAAGCAAGCAAACAGGGTGTTCAAGAGAGCACACTTCTTGGGAGCCTGGGGGCAATGGTGAAATTTCCTGATACCCAATCCACTCCTACTAGTGAGCACAATTTTATTTTTCACTCAGAATGAGAAAAGATACTCAACTACAGTGGATTAACCTTTATTTAGTAAATGTAATAACACTTGCAAAGTATGGGTGAGTGTCACGTTACCAGTCATCAGCTCCAGGAGTATATCCATCCAGAGCTGGCACCCCTAACAGGAGAAGCAACTTCAGTGTCATCACGCCAGAAAGAAAATCAATTCTCCTATGAAAATGTCAAATAAAATAATGGTGAGTTATTATATGGGGCCAATTAGAAACCTAAAAGAAGTTTACACATGGAGGCAGAGGGCATGGCTAAGGTACTAAATGAGTACTTTGCATCTGTCTTTACCAAGAAAGAGGGTGCTGCCCAAGTCATGAAAAAGGAGGTAGTTGAGACGCTGGATAGGTTAAAAATTGATAAAGAGGAGGTATTAGATAGGTTGGCTGTACATAAATTGATAAGTCACCAGGACCAGATGAGTTGCATGCAAGGATACTGAGGGAAGTAAGGATGGAAATTGTGGAGGCACTGGCAATAATCCTCCAAACCTCCTTAAATACAGGGGTGGTGCCAGAGGACTGGAGAATTGCAAATGTTACACCCGTGTTCAAAAAAGGGTGTAAAGACAAGCCCAGCAACTAGGTCAGTTTAGAAATGATAATTTGGGACAAAATTGATAGTCACTTGGACAAATATAGATTAATTATTGAAAGCCAGCATGTATTTGTTAAAGGCAAATTGTGTTTAACTAACTTGCTTGAGTTTTTTGATGAGGTAATAGAGAGGGTTCATGAGGATAATGCAGTTCATGTGGTGTACATGGACTTCCAAAAGGTATTTGATAAAGTGCCACATAACAGGCTTGTCAGCAAAGGAAGAGCCCAGGAAATAAACAGAACAGTAGCAGCATGGATGCGAGATTGGCTGAGTGAAACGAAACAGAGAGTAGTTGTGAATGGTTGTTTTTCGGACTGGAGGAAGGTATATAGTGGGGTTCCTCAGGAGTCGGTGTTGGGACCCCTGCTTTTCTTGATATAATTAATGACTTCGACTTAGGTGTACAAGGCACAATTTCAAAATTTGCGGATGACACAAAACTTGGATGTATTGTGAACTGTGAGGAGGAACGTGATAGACAGGCTGGTGGAATGGATGAGCAAGTGGCAGATGAAATTTAGTGCAGAAAAGCGTTAATTGATTCATTTTTATAGGAACAATGAGAGAGGCAATATAAATTAAAGGGTACAAGTCAAAAGGGAGTGCAGGAGCTGAGGGACCTGGGGGTATATGTGCACAAATCATTGAAAGTTGCTGGGCAGGTTGAGAAGTACATGGGATCCTGGGCTTTATAAATAGGGGCGTGGAGTAAAAAAACAAGGAAGTTATGATAAACCTGTGTAAAACACTGGTTTGGCTTCAACTGGAGTATTGTGTCCAGTTCTGGGCACCACACTTTCAGAAGGATGTTAAGGCAATAGAGAAGGTGCAGAAAATATTCACAAGAATGGTTCCAGGGATGAGGAACTTCAGTTCCATGGATAGGGGTTGGAAAAGCTTGGTCTGTTCTCCTTGGAGAAGAGAAGATTAAGAGGAGATTTGATAACGGGGTTCAAAATCATGAGGGATCTGGACAGTGTAGAAAGGGAGAAATCTCTTCCCATTGGCCAAAGGATCTAGAACCAGAGGGCACTGATTTAAAGTTATTGACAAAAGAAGCAACAGCGACATGATGAGGATAAATGTTTTTATGCAACAAATGGTTAGGATCTGGAATGCAGTGCCTGAGACAGATTCATTTGTGGAGACAGATTCATTTGAGGCCTTCAAAAGAGAACTGGGTCATTACCTGAAGAGAAAAAATTTGTACAATTCCAGGGAAAAGGCCGGGGAGTGGGACTAGGTGTTGTTCTTGTAGAGAGATGGCCTCGACATGATGGGCCAAATGGCTGCCTTCTGTGCTGTACCATTCTGTGATTCTATGATTTTTCTGTATAGTATAGATAGGGGAACACTGTGAATAAAATATATTTACCAAAAAAAAGTTCCCTTTTACTATTTAGATTAGACACTCACTAAATCTGCCAATATTTCCTGTTTCTGTTTTAGATTACAAAAAGGGAGTTAATTAATTTTCTGAGTACACACTGTTGATGGAGAACCTTGTCCATTGGCTGTTATTTATCAGAAAATTGTTTCAGTTGCCCGTAACTTTTTATATGTATTTCTAGTGAGCAAAGTTTCCCACTGCTAGCATGTATTTAGAAAATTAACCTGAGTAGGTTATCCTTTCTTTTTTAAAGACAGCAGCTTATGGCAGGCTTCATCTTTAGTAAAAACCTTGTTTAAATGCATGGTTTGTTTTAGCTACTTTGTCATTTAATTCGTATTACTTTTAATGGTGCTAATGCTATTTTTGGTACATCTCCCAAACGACTATTATTCATCTGTAATCCTTGACTGTCAGCAGATTATTCAACCATAGAGAGCATCATAACTGAATTTGATCCTGACATTAACCAAACTCTGCATGCACTCATTTCTAGCAGGGCTCATTGGATGGTAATCATGAGTTGGAATCCTGAATGATTTCCTCTCTCTCACATGTGCAGCTGTAGCTAAATGTACTGCTATCCTGGTGGAGTTCAGCTAACTCAATTTAGTGGCCTAAACTTGCTGTGCCATTTTGACAGCAGTATTTCTAATATTTAAGTATAAAGATGTTATCAAGAGATGCATATCAGGGAGTAACATATTAATTGTAGAGTAGGGACAGACATATCTGGAGGTGACCTAGTATTTAATATGTTATAGATAAAGGTAGGCAAGAGTTGGTAGTTTTATAGTTTAATTTTATTTAAAAATTGCAGCATTCTATACCTAATATGTAAAAGGTTTTCAGATTTTAAATAAATATATTTAACTTATTGGATTTATCTGAGATGGGGCTCCCAATAGACAATGCCGCAATAAGCAAAAGGGGGATAATAAGGCACAGCTAAATTGATGAGCAAGTCATAATTTGTGTGTTCCTTCATGCTGCTCTAAATAGCAAAAAATACTTTTCTTTTAGCATTAGTTAATATACTATGCTTCCAACCCAATTGTATTATAACTCCTTCTTCTAGTCCTTTCTGCCTGACAAGCTTGCGTTCTCAACCCAGTTCTCCACATCAACGCCCACATTAGCCCTCCCTGCCTTTTAGACTCTCATCAGTTTGATTTTTTTTAAATCAATTTCAGACTTTCTGTTCTTTTTTGCCTTTGTCAATTTTAGCTGTCCTTTTTTATGGTTCTCTTTACTTTCCAATTTGGAATTTTTTAACTGGAAAAATGTCAACTGTTGAGATATGATTTCCCAGAAGATTGGTGTTGTGCTGTCTATGTGGCTGGTAGGTTTTGCAATTGAAGGAGCCCTTCCAACTCGGCTTCATCAGGATGGCATCATCAGATTAAAAGACCAAGGGAAAGATTTTGCTAAATAAACAAGGTGTCTGAAAGACACATTTTACAGCCTCATAATAAGCGGGCCTGGTGATGAGGAGAGGGAGAGAAATTGAGTGGGAGGCAGGGTGTCCATTCCCGACCCCCTTCTGCCCTCACTGCAATTTTACGCGGTGTGGCGAAAAATGTTCTGACTGCCCCAAACCAAGCAAGGCCCTTAAGTGGCCAATTAACTGGCACTTAAGGGCCTCCTCGCGCTGCCGTGGTTATTTTATCCTTGGGCAGATGGCAAAGGTCTAAGCACACTGCCAACTAAAAGCTTGCGGCCATCTAGCGGGCTTGGGGCCCTATAGAAGGCCACCCCCAAAGCCCCAACCACCCACACCACATAACACTACCCCCTTCCCCCAAAACCAATGCCACTTGCCTTGCTGGGGCCCAGCCGATTGTCCCCAGCGAGGCCTCAAAAACTTGCCTTCCTTTTGGGGCTATCCTTCACTTTGCGTGCGATGGCTGGATGTAGTCCCAACAGTGACCATCACTCCCAGCGGCGCTGCTGGGACTAAGAGCTGGTGGCCTGCTGATTGGCCGGCAGCTCCATTAGGCGGGACTTCCTGCCTCGAGGTGGAAGTCTTGCCCAAGGCCAATTAAGTGCCTGGGGAGTGAAAAATCCTGGCTTGGTTCCCCAGGCCCAGCAGAGGGGCTCGCCCCCGACTTTTCAGCCGGTGGACGGGGCCTCCCGTCCAATGTAAAATTTCAGCCATGGTGTTATTGATGCACAAATCAACCAGCAACCTTTGCCAACAGAGCGATACCTTATGCATTGCAAATTGCCAAAGGTTGCTGGCCTTTTTTTTGAGAAAACTGTATCTCGCGCTTAACCTTCCCATGATTTTCATGAAATTGCCGCATATGCCCATTAATTGACCATTAAACGTACCATAGAAAGTTAAGTCGAGTAATTATCAGTATAAGTAACCTTTTAAAACTATAATAATTATTAGTAACTGAAAATCAACCTCCCTTGTTCAGAAAATGAACAATTAAAAGCATGGAGCCTCATTCCTTCAGTTGCCAAATTGTTTTAGATATTAATAATGTCAGATTTAACATTTTTACATTTTTCATACTTTGCCTTTCTGTCCCCTTTCTCTCTCTCAATCCAATCTTTCCTTTATTTTATCTGTATCTGATTGATATTGAATTCACCCACTCTAATTCATCCTCCTTCTCAATCCTTCCACTGTTTGTTTATCAATTCGATAATCTCACTGAGTAGGGAGATGCACTGTCCCATTGCTCACCAAGGTCCCAAATGCCCTGTGTCGTGTTCAATAGTTTGATTGATCTGGATTTGATTGTATTAATTTGTTCACTGATCAGTGTTCACTGTACTTGATTGCTTGAGCCTATGTGTTTGGGAAACTTAAACTAAAGAGACAAACTGGAAGGTTCTAGTAAACACAAGAGTATTCTGAAAGATACTGTACTGAAATCTTGTAAGTACTGAGATGTTTTAAAGTACTGTAAATAAACTAGTTGTTGATTTAGAACTAGTGTCGTATCTGCATTGCTCCAAGATAAATCAGATGTATAAAATATCCAGCAAACTGGCAAATGCATAACACCCTGCTGCCCTTGCTGCGACTTTATCAGCTCACACTTCCAGCAACTTTGTGGGGAAAAAATGTTAATACCCAAATATATAATTTTAAGTCTAATTAATAGGGCATGCCAATATCCAGCTCCATCAAAATTTGGCCCAATGGCATTCTAAAGGTAGCAATGATTCTTGCCAGAAATTTCTTCATTCTATAATTTTTTTTTAAGGCAAAATGAATTAACTTAGAGGAAATTTAAACTGGAAAAGTTCATGTTCCATATCTTCCTATTACAGTAGCAAGAATGTATCTCATCAGCACACTGTCATTTCTAAATAGGGATAATTTTATATTTCAGGTAAACACAGGCCTATGTTGTGCAGTTTAAGTACACAAACAGAAGTGACTTTTTCAGGTAAAGCTTCATTATTCTTCATTAAAAATGTTTTCATTAGCCGTATGTCAGATTTTAAACTCATACATGTTTTACACATTTCCTGTGCACTTACAGCATTTATATTGAGCTCTGAAATAATATGAACATAGCCTTGGACTAACTTAAACAATTTCAAAGTGGAAACATTGCATGGGCTATTTCAGAAGCATTTCCAGATCTCTTTTCTGAATCGCGTTTTTTTTTATTTTGGAAGCAATATCTCATAAGATACTTCAGATGTGTAAACTGTTAAGAGTACAGCACAAGAGACCCAACACCTGGATACAAATAGAATTTAACTTTGTGCTAGAAGTGAATCCAAGCTCTATACATACTTAAGCATCAAAAAAGTTTCATACTCACTGAAAAGGCTATAAAGTAGACGAATAAAGCTGATGTAAAGTGTAGAGAGATGAGGAAAGATTAAGCTATACTGAGATATACTGTCTGTAAAGAAGCTGGTTAAGGAAGCATAAACGATAACATATGGGACAGAATTTTACACTGGGGGGAGGCCCTGCCCACCAGCTGAAAAGTCGGTAGTGAGCCCGCCTCCACCAGACCTGGAGAGCCAGGCCGGGATTTTTCACTCCCCAAGCCCTTAATTGGTCTTGGGCGGGACTTCCATCTCCTTGAGGTAGAAAGTCCTGCCGAATGCAGCTGCCAGCCAATCAGCGGGCTGGGCTGGCAGCTCTTAGTCCCAGCAGTGCCACCGGGAGCGGTGGCCACTGCTGGGACTACGCCCTGCCATCAGAGGCAACTGGAAAGATGGCCCTGGTACTCAAGTAAGTGTCCCTGGTGAGGCCCTAAAAAATCGGCTGGGCTCTGGTGAAGCAAAGAGGGTCGGCTGGGGATGGGGGTGGGGGGAGTGTTGCACTTTGGGAGCCTTTGGGGCTTCGGGGGCAGATCTCCATGGGGCACAGGGCACCCAATCAGGACAGCCCCCACCAGCTGCAAGAAGACTGTCTGGTTTTACCAGGCAGTGTTCTTCGGGGCCTTTGGCATCCGGCCACCGAGGGTGAAATGTACGTGGGGGGCAGGAGGAGGCCTTAAGTGCCAGTTAATCAGCCACTTAATAACTTTGATTGGCCTGGGCAGGTGGGACGTTTCTCGCCGCCACCACCCTGTAAAATTGCAGCAGCGGCAGGAGGGGGTCGGGAACGGCTCCCCCCGCCTCCCACTCAATTTTACGCCCCCAAGTCACCAGCCCACTCGTTGGGGGGGGGCTGTAAAATTCCGGCTTTGATGTAGTTAAAGTACACATTATTTCAGAGCGAAGCAAAAATTAAGAGGATATAAATGAATATCCTTGAAAAGTAAAGTTAAACACTTTTAACTGTGATAAATATTTGAAATAATCTGTGACACAGAGTAGTAGAAAAAATAGGGTTGTTCAAAATGTTGGAAGTTGTGATACAGCACCAGAGAGATGAGCTTTGATAGATTGAATGATCTTTTTCATGTGCCTGAATTTTATGTTTTGGTGTACTGTTATCTAATTAGACACACGCATCATCTACAGTAGGTTGATCACGAAATGTTGTCAAGATTAAAAAAGTTACTGTAATTTTGTTCAGTGCTGCAATCACTGAGCTATTGGTTTGTGGTTCATCTAATGCTCCACTTTTAGTAACTTTAAAGGTCTGGATTAGGAACGTATGTTTGCTGTTAATGGGAATAATTTGAGAGGCTGAAAAATATCTTAAACAAGAACAGATCTTTCTAGTTTCTTTCTGTTGTAATTAAATAGTGTCAATGTTATATTTCAGATGACGAAACTCTTTTTGGACTCAGAAAATTGCTGTGTAGCATTGGTACACAAACAGAGTCAAAACGTCATTGTCGTTCAAGTAAGATTAATACTTTTCTGAAGAGATTAATTTATTATGTCAGTGCATTAAGCCACTCTTGAAACATTTATTGTGGGCACTGAAATATCATTGTAGATATTGTTTTGTCTTGCATTTATAACTGAAAATGGCAATATTATAGAGATTGAAGCACTGCATGGCTGTCTCCTCAACTTTTCCAGGTTTTCTTCAGAATATTACCTCTCAATTTGAATTCATTATATTCCAGTGAGATTTAATGCGGGTTATTTTGATGAAAGAGTGAGAACAGGTGCTAAATAGCTGCTGTGCCAATAAGACAAGCCTGTCTGAAAGTCTGGTTTTAGCCCACAATTTGGGTCTTAATTGCAGATTACTATAGGTTTAGCAAAGTGCTGATTAGACAAGATTTCCATGAAGGTGTATATGTGGGTCCTCTCACTCATTTCCACTGAAGGTATGGTGTGGCTAGCTGCTGCACAGCAGCACATTTCAGGATGCCTCAAGGACCAAGTGAAAGGGTATACAGGTTGTCGGACATGGCGCTGGAGATCCCGAGGAAGGAGATCCAGAGGAGGAGGAATGTCCTGTATCCCGTGGAAGGCATATAGTACACTTTACCCTCCTGTCTCTATCTGGTACTGCTCTGCCTGGCCTCATGACCTCTTCCCATTCCTCCTGCAGACCAAGGGGGATCCCTGGCAAGATGCCAATGATCAACCACTCCCTTTCTCATATAAGGTGTCCAATAAGGTGGAGAAACACATCTGGTGAAGTCCTCAGAGAATTTCCAGAATAAAGGTTGATAGAATGTTGAAGTGTTGTCAAATGTCCCAGAAAGTCTCCCACCGTGTTTCAAAAGCCCCCTTCAAGCCTCCAGCACCACATGAACAGTACAATGTAAGATACCTTTAAGTAGCATTCAAAATCCTCTGCAATGACTAGTTTATTCCCAATCAGCTGGAAGAGTGCATTAGGCCAAACACTAGCCACCAAAATGCCATGCAGCCTCCTTCATGAGCACTAAAAGGAAATTTAAGCAGTAACCAACTGCTTACTGATCCTCTGTGTAGCCTTTCCTAGTGAAAAGCATCAACTCCCTTATCATGATAGCATTGTGTGCGAAACATGAGACAAATAGGTCTTTCAGTTTAAGACTCAATCTTGGCCACCTTGGAGGCTCTTTAACAAATAAAGTATCTGAGGAAAATCTCCCCAGTATCTGTGCATAATTTGACTTTGTAAAATGCACCGACAGTGAATGCAGTTCCTAAGACCTTTGTCTAAACCTAAACGCAATATTGGACCATATTGAATCCATCAGCGACAGAATTTCTAAAGTAGTAGACAGATCTATATGTGGCAAATTTACACCAAACTTGAGTTGTAATAAGAAAAAGTGCCTCTTCCAAGAAGTATGCACATGAGGGATACAATACTGGTGCTTCTACTACCACTTATATTTGGAGCAGTGGTTAGCTATGCTCACTTGACCATATTTAAATACAACAGGATGAACTACCAGAAAATGTTAAAGGAGACCAGCAGGTTTTTAGGGAGGAAATTGTAATGCAATGTTAGAGCTGCATTTTTTGAGGCAGTAGGCTATTTTACTTGTGATGCCTTTATGTTTCAGCTAAACAAACTGGCAAAGAAGTAGTCAGTGTGCCATCTGATAGCAGAACACAAAGAGAAAGCTTAAAATCTCAGCCCACTGATTCAGGTAGAAGTTTATTGTTGTTCATTAAAGATGTGTCCATAGAGCTAATTATACAATAAAGCACTTTTAGTGAGAAGTGACACTTGCAGTGAGTATTGGTTGGGAAATCGTGGGCTTGAAGTGCCTAATTTTCCACTCATTTGAAGGAATGCTGTATGTCAATATTTAAGGCATTAATTTGTTAATTATCCTTATACTCTTTCAGTATATACTAAACATTGAAAAAATGAGTGATGAAAACATCTGGTCACAGACTCAACTCATTAAGGTATGGGATTGGAGTGGTTATGTTACTGGAGTAGTAATTCAAAGCACAAGAGTTCACATCATAGAACAAAAAACATATAGAACATAGAACAGTACAGCACAGTACAGGCCCTTCGGCCCACGATGTTGTGCCGAACCTTTAACCTACTCTAAGATCAAACTAACTACCTACCCTTCATTCTACTATCATCCATGTACCTATCCAAGAGTCGCTTAAATGTCCCTAATGTATCTGCTTCTACTACCACCGCTGGCAGCGCATTCCACGCACCCACCACTCTCTGTGTAAAGAACCTACCTCTGACATCTCTCCGAAACCTTCCTCCAATCACCTTAAAATTATGCCCCCTGGTGATAGCCCTTTCCACCCTGGGAAAAAGTCTCTGGCTATCCACTCTATCTATGCCTCTCATCATCTTGTACACCTCTATCAAGTCACCTCTCATCCTTCTTCGCTCCAATGAGAAAAGCCCTAGCTCCCTCAATCTTTCTTCGTAAGACATGCCCTCCAGTCCAGGCAGCATCCTGGTAAATCTCCTCTGCACCCTCTCTAAAGCTTCCACATCCTTCCTATAATGAGGCGACCAGAACTGAACACAATATTCCAAGTGTGGTCTAACCAGGGCTTTATAGAGCTGCAGCATAACCTCGTGGCTCTTAAACTCAATCCCCCTGTTAATGAAAGCCAACACACTATATGCCTTCTTAACAACCCTATCAACTTGGGTGGCAACTTTGAGCGATCTATGGACATGGACCCCAAGATCCCTCTGTTCCTCCACACTGCCAATAATCCTGTCTTTAAGCCTGTATTCTGTATTTAAATCTAAAAATAAAAAGCTGGTTCTAGCAAAAATGACCATGAAGCTTTTGGATTGTTGTAAAAACCCAGCTGATTCATTAATGCCCTTTAGAGAATACAACCTGCTGTTCTTACCTGATCTGGTCTATATGTGACTCCAGTCCCACATCAATGTAGTTGGCTTCTTAACTACCCCTGGAGTGGCCGAACAAGGCATTCAGTTAGATCAAAATGCCACATGGATTGCAGTGGTCAAGAAGATGGTCCGCCACCACCTTATTAGGCCAATTAGGAATAGACAAGAAATGCTGGCCTTGCCAGTGACGCCTACAAAGGGAATGAGCAAAGAGAAAAATTCTTGAAATTTCAAAAATGGAAGCATTGCGTGGGCTACCTCATGACCATCTGTATGATTTTTTTAAACTTTGTATTTATGAATCCTTTTTCATGAATTCTTTAAACCATCCATGAATCAGTGTAAAAGAGTATAGAATCAACTCTGAACTACCCACTTGAGTGCATGTAGCAGGTGCACATGAAGTAACCCTCAATACTCCTCAAATAGTCGTCAGATAAAACAGCTGTGCATCTCTGGCACGCAACAGCTCCCATATAGGAAAATCTATCCTATAATTGCAAGTTGTTGTTCTAAAAGAGGTGATCTATGAGGAACATTTGGAGAAACTTAATCTTCACAGTCAGGAAAGAAGCTCGATACGTGGGGTAGGTGGTGAGAAGCTGCTCCAAGTACGGGCAGAGCCCTGGATGTTGTATTCAAGCAAATGCAACAAAGAATCCAATGCAAAATCAGTTTGGTCTGTGAAACCTGAATGACCAACAACTTTAGTTGAGCCATAAGTGCTCAACAGTTCAGTTCACCAGACTACAATCTTCTACTTAATATCATTTTCCTGCTGTGGCATGCAATTCATACTCTATTACTGTGAGTACTGAAGAATGAAATAAAAGAAAATTATTCACAATTATAACTAACTATTCATCTTTATTTATGAAGTAGAGCATTGTCATGTGCATGTTTTATTGAGCTCTTGTGAATTTAAAATTGCTGCTATGAAGCCTACCTTGTGAGTTAAAAGTGCATCCCACATAGCAGAAGTTAGTGTGAAATGATTAGGGTCAGGACTTGGGACATCAGCGAAGATTTTGACTGGTAATGGAGGGGAATTTCCCAATGACGAGTTCAGAGACGTGTGAAAATATGAACATCATAGACATGAATACCACAGCTGAAAGGTTACAGGTTGACCTTGCTGGTGTGAAACAAATCCTGGAGAGAAAGGAAATCTCTAAAATTATATGGGTGGATGCTGTTAATTGTATATTATTGTGTTTAATTATTTGCGGGTGAGGGTATTAATTTGGGTTTCGCTGGAGCACATATAAAGGTATGGTTGAGTTAGGAGGTGTATGCTTGTAACATTTCACTCTGTAAATAAATATAAGACTGAGTAAAGATTGGCTCCATTATCACCCTTCAACGGGGAGGCAGTGGCGAAATGGTAATGGCACTAGACTAGTAACCCAGAGCCCCAGGCTTATGCTCTGGGAACATTGGTTCGAATCCCACCATGGCAGATGGTGGAATTTGAATTCAATTAATAAATCTGGAATTAAAAGCTAATCTAATGGTGACCATGAAATCATTGTCGATTGTTGTAAAAACCCATCTGCTTCACTAATGTCCTCCTTTTAGGGAAGGAAATCTACCGTCCTTACATGGTCTGGCCAATATGTGACTCCAGACCCACAGCAATGTGGCTGACTCTTAACTGCCCTCTGAAATGGCCTAGCAAGCCACTCAGTTGTATCTAATCGCTACAAAGTGTAAGAAAAGGCATAAAACTGGATGGAACACCCGGCATCAACCTAGGCACGGGAAACAAGAATGGCAAGCCCAGCACTGTCGACCCTGCAAAGACCTCCTTACTAACATCTGGGGATGTGCCAAAATTGGGAGAGCTATAGTCATATTCATGGAATCATACCTTACAGACAACGTCCCCGAAACCACCATCACCATCACCTGGGTATGTCCCTGACCCACCAGAGGTGGTGGCACAGTGGTTTACAGTTGGGAGAGAGATGCCCTGGGAGTCCTCAATGTTGTCTCCAGACCCCATAAACTCTCATGGCATCAGGTCAAACAGGGGCAAGGAAACCTCCTGCTGATTACCACCTACCAATCCCCTTTGCTGATGAATCAGTACTTCTCCATGTTGAACACCAAATGGAAGAAGTGCTGAGGCAGCAAGGGCACAAAATGTACTCTGGGTGGGGGACTTCAATGTCCATCACCGAGAGTGTGTCAGTAGCACCAGTGCTGGCTGAATCCTAAAGGACGTAGCTGATGGACTGGGTCTGCGGCAGATGGTGAGGGAACCAACAAGAGGGAAAAAACCTGCTTGGTCTCGTCCTCGCCAATCTACCAGTCACAGATGCATCTTTCCATGACAGCATTGGTGGGAGTGACCACCGTAAAATCTTTGTGGAGACAAAGTCCCATCTTCACATGGAGGGTACCTGCTATCATGTTGTGTGGCACTACCACCGTGCTAAATGGGATAGATTTCGAACAGATCTAGCAATTCAAAACTGGGCATCCGTGAGGCACTATGGGCCATCAGCAGCAGCAGAACTGTATTCAACCACAATCTGTAACCTCATAGTCCGGCATATCCCCCACTCTACCATTACCATCAAACCCGGGGACCAATCCTGTGTAGGAGGGCAAGCCAGGAGCAGCACCAGGCATACCTAAAAAGGAGGTGTCAGCCTGGTGAAGCTACAACACAGGACTATTTGCATGCCAAACAGCGGAAGTGGCAGGCAATAGACAGGGCTAAGCAATTCCACAATCAACGGATCAGATCTAAGCTCTGCAGCCCTGCCACATCCAGTTGTGAATGGTGGTGGATAATTAAACAACTGACATGAGGAGGAGGCTCCACATATATCACCATCCTCAACGATGGGGGAACCCAGCACTTCAGTGCAAAAGACGAGGCTGAAGCATTTGCAACCATCTTCAGCCAGAAGTGCCCAGTCGATGATTCATCTTGACCTCCTCCTGAGGTCCCCAGCATCACACATGCCAGTCTTCAGCCAAACCAATTCACTCCACGTGATATCAAAAAATGGCTGAAGGCACTGGATACTGCAAAGGCTATAGGCCCTGACAACATTCCAGCAATAGTACTGAGGGCTTGTGCTCCAGAACTAGCTGTGCCCCTAGCCAAGCTGTTCCAGTACAGCTACAACATTGGCATCTACACAGCAATATGAAAAATTGCCCAGGTGTATCCTGCACACAAAAAGCAGGACAAATCCAACCCGGCCAGTTACCGCCCTATCAGTCTACTCCCATTCATCAGCAAAGTGATGGAAGTGGTTGTTGACAGTGCTATCAACCGGCACTTATACAGCAATAACCTGCTCACTAGTGATCAGTTTGGGTTCTGCCAGGGCCAGTCAGCTCCTGACCTCATTACAGCCTTGGTCCAAACATGGACAAACGATTTGAGCTGGAGAGGTGAGGTGAGAGTGACTGCCCTTGACATCAAGGCAGCATTTGACTGAGTGTGGCAGTAAGGAGCACTAGCAAAACTGGAGTCAATGGGAATCGGGTGAAAACTCTCTACTGTTTGGAGTCATTCTGAGCATAAAGGAAGATGGTTGTGGTTTTTAGAGGTCAATTATCTCAGTCCCAGGACATCACTGCAGGAGTTCATCAGGTGACCTGGGCCCAACCATCTTCAGCTGCTTCATCAATGACCTTCCCTCCATCATCAGGTCAGAAGTGGGGATGTTCGCTGATGATTGTGCAATGTTCAGCAACATTCGCGACTCCTCAGATACTGAAGCAGTCCATGTCCATTTGCAGCAATACCTGGACAACATCCAGGTTTGGGCTGCTAAGTGGCAAGTAACATTCGTGCCACACAAGTGCCGGGCAATGACCATCTCAAACAAGAGAAAATCTAACCATCTCCTCTTGACATTCAATGGCATAGCCATCACTGACACCCCACTATCAACATCTGGTGGGTCACCATTGACCAGAAACTGAACTGGAACAACCACATAAATGCTGTGGCTACAAGAGCAGGTCAGAGGCTGGGAATTCTGCAATAAGTAACTCACCTCCTGTCTCCCCAGTGACTGCCCACCATCTGCAAGGTACAAGTCAGGAGTGTGATGGAATAGTCTCCACTTGCCTGGATGGGTGCAGCTCCAACAACACTCAGGAAGCTCGACACCATCCAAGACAAAGCAGCCCGCTTAATTGGCACCCCATCCACCATCATCAACATTCAGTGCTTCCACCACTGATGCACAGTGGCAGCAGTGTGTACCTTATACAAGATGCACTAGCAACTCACCAAGGCTCCTTTGGCAGCACCTTCCAAACCCGTGGCCTCTACCAACTAGAAGGACAAAGGCAGCAGATGCATGGGAACACCACCACCTGCAAGCTCCCCTCCATCCTGACTTGGAACTATATTGTCGTTACTGCACTGTCGCTGGGTCAAAATCCTGGAACTCCCTTCCTAACAGCACTGTGGGAGTGCCTACACCCCAAGGACTGCAGCAGTTCAAGAAGGTACTTCACCACCACCTTCTCAATGGCAATTAGGGATGGGCAATAAATACAGGCCTTACCAGCGACACCTACATCCCATGACCGAATAAAAAAATATAGGCCTCTGGAGTATAACATGGAAGCCGAGAATGGTTGCCTAAAGTTAAAGCTTAAAAAACATTTCAGAAAGAAGACTGCAATCCTCGGAGCTATTGTGAGAAATGGTAGAAAGCAAGTGTAAATTGATGGGGTATGATTATCCTCTTGCAGTCTGAACCACATGACTGGTGGAAGAATGAAGAAAATATGTGGACACAGGTTATGTCCCTATCAAAGAGGAAACAACGTATGGCCTTAGCATTGTTGCTTCCTACAAGAAGTAACATCCAAAATAAAGCATTTTGTGAGCTGAATGCCTGTCAGTTGGATGCTGATGAAGATTTGGATCTTCTATGAGAGTTCTTGGAAGAAATTTACAAGAAAGATGATCTATTAAATGCCTATGAGACATAGTCAGACTTTGATAAATTTCGGAAAAGAGATGGTTATTGAAAGCAGGAATATATCATGAACTTTAACAGATTGTATAAAAGATTGAGGAAATTCAATTTAGAGATTCCTGGTTCAGTGCTAGCATCTAAATTCCTGGATTATGCAAAGGTGTCCCATATGGGCAGGCTCCTGGTTCCAACTGGTATTTCATTCTCGGAGAGAGACTCACTGTTGGGTCAGATGTCTCCTGCCTTAGAGAAACTCCTGGGAAAACAATCATTTTCTGCAGCCTTGGTGGAACAAATGGGACAATATGTGGTTACACAAAGAATAGAGGACTCAGTGACTTTCAGATTTCAAAATGGTCTAGATACTGGACGCTGACATCAGTACAATGAAAGGTTTACAGATCGTGGAATTAGGATGGAAGTAGCTTTAGCAGATCTGGCTATTACAGCAGACAACAGAATTGGCGCAGCAATAATAGGCAAATGAATCCCAGAAATGCCAAAGGAACAGTTAACAGGTGCTTCAGGTGTACCTCAAAGTGTCAATGCATGACGAACTACCCAAAGCGGAGAGGCAGAGTCTTTGAAATTACACATGAAACAGAGAATTCTGAAGCAAAAGATTAAGATAGTGATGAATCCAGACAAATTGTACTAGTCACAAGGTGTTTTCGTCCTGTGATGAATTTGTTAGTCACGGACTTGTTCAACTTTGCTGTGCTCGATAGTGCTTGTACTTTGACAGTATGTAGAACAGATTGGTTAAAATGTTATCTTGATTCACTAAGAAGTGAGGATCGATGCAAGGTTAAGGAATATAAAAGTACTACTTTAGGTTTGGTGATGACAACACCTTGAGATCTTGAAAGAGAGTTATAATTCCATGCAAAATAGCTAGTGTAAATCACTTTATCAGTACTAATATAGTCTCTATATTTGCTGTTGAGTAAATCTTCAATGAAAAAAGCATAAATGAAACTTGGCATGGAGCATGATAAGGCAATTATTTTTGGAAAGTCAATGGATCTGCAGTTTACCCAATCAGGATATTATTGTATTCCCTTCATAAAACGTGATGCTTCTCATCAGTGTTAGACAACTATTAATGGCATCAGGTGATAGGAATCAGAGAAAAACAAAGCAAATTGTCTTAAAGTTAAATAGGAAATTTGCTCACCCTACTTGTCAAAGATTAAAATAAATTTGCAGGTGTGGTTGATGAAGAATTTACCAGGTTAATAGAAGAAATCAGTGAGAAGTATGAAATCTGTAAAAAGTATCAGGGGATGCCACCACATCCTATTGAAAGCCTTCCAATGCCACGTGACAATAACAAGATAGTTGCCATAGATCTAAATGTATGGAACAAAGACAGAAATATTTTCATTCTACATTTTATAGACCAGGCAACCAGATTAAGTCTTTCTGCATTCATACATAGTAATGGCAAAAAGGTGGTTATAAACAAAATTATTGAGAAATGGATAGGAACCAGACTTGGGGCGCCAACTACGTTTCTGACTGATAATGGAGGGGAATTTGCCAATGACAAGTTCAGCAACATGTGCAAAAGCATAAACATTATGATCATGAATACCACAGCTGAAAGTCCTTTCAGCAATGGACTCTGTGAAAGGAATCATGTGGTGGTCTATGAAATGCTGCATAAAATCCTAGCTGGTTTACCAGACTGCAAATTGACAGCCGCCCTGGCATGGGCAGTTCATGCACAGAATTTGCTTCAGATGGTTGGATGGTGTAGGTCCTAACAATTAGTCTATGAGCGAAAACCCAAATTGCCGTTTGTGCTGTGCGATAATCCTCCTGCTCTAGAAGGAGTTCCATTTTTTTCTGCACATTTGAATGCTTTACATGAGGAGGCCGGGCTTTCATCAAACCTGAGATCTTGGAGAAAATTTGGAGAGCTTTAAGACATTGTCTAACAATGTATGAGACAGAATTTAATTCAGGAAATTTGGTGTTTTATAAAAGAAAGGTTTATAGGGAATGGAAAGACCCTGGTAAGGTATGAGGTCATACTGGTAAGACATCACTTATCAAACATGGCAACTAAACTATTAAGTCTCATTCCTCACAATTAGCTGGGATTCATTACAAAATCTCAGACTCCGAGCAAGTGATAGAAGTAAAGAAAGCACTTTGTACCTCAAATGCTCATGTGTTTTGTGATGAAGTTCATGAAGAACGGAATCAAGGGCTGGATTGTGAGTGATCATTACACACAGGACAGAGCTATTGCATCCAAAGGCCAATTACCTATAGTGGGTACTCAGGTGGCATATATTCCAAAGGATTCTAATGAATGAAGGGATATGACAATTGTGAGGCATGCAGGAAAAGCTACAGGCAAGTTTAAATATTGGTTGAATGTTCAGGATGATGGCCAAGATGTGAGGTCCATGGACTGGCAGAATGAGGTAAAAGAGCAGAGAGTTCAAAAGCGCAGTGCAAGTTCTGATAGTGGGTCCAGAAGTGACTTGTGTCAGAAAACAATCACGCATCGGAGAAAGAGCCTCTGATTGTGTGAGAGGGAGATCTCACAGTAGTAGTCCAGACAGACATGAAAGTGCAAGTAGAGGCAATAACTTGAATAGATTACAGAATGAAATGAAGGCTACAGAACAGACTCAGAACAGAACTAGAAGCAGAAGTCCGAATGACCCTGAAATTTTAGTGGCTGCCAATTAACTTGACGGTAAATGAACAAGAGAGGAAAAACCAAACAATAGTTGGTGGGAATTTGGAATTTATTCTGAGGTACCAGATAAGGGGCAGCTAGCCTTGTCACATAGATGGATTTGTCCTGAAAAAGTCCTTGCAGATGAGACTTATATGGCCAAAGCAAGGCCAGTTGCTAGCAGTTTTGAAGAGTAACTGGATAATACTGATGTTAGAGTGGACTCTCTCACAGCCGTAAAATTAATCTTGAAAACCTTTTTAGATGTTTTGGCCAGATATTCATGAGAGTGTAGACAAATTGACATAAAAGCCATGTTTCTGGAGGGTGACACTTTACAGAGCAAAGTGTTTCTGAAACTGCCCAAAGAGGCAGCAGAGGCAGAAGGGAAACTGTGAAAAGTAAACAAATGCATCTATGGCCTGTATGATGCTTCCAGGGTGTGTTATTATTTGGTTGAGATCTGTTTTGCTGAAAACCAGTTGTGTTCAACTAAAAGCAGATCCCACAATGTGTTATTGGTACCATAAAGAAACATTTTCAGGCATCTTCATGATGCCTGTTAATGATTTCTTGTGAGGTGGTGCTATGGAATTTGAGAAATGTGTTATTACTAAGATTAGAGTAGAATTTAAGATTGGGAGTCAGGCGTCTGGAGCTTTTAAATATATTGGGTTAGATATTAAGCAGAGTAGGTCTCGAATAACTTTAAATCAATAATCCTATTTAGGGAATCTTACTCTCATTCCAGTTTATCGGGCTAGGTCATCACAGACAGATGATGTTATATCTAAAGCGAGACAGAGCAATTGAAAAGCTTGATTGGGCAGTTGAACTGGTTGTGCACCAGACTAGACCAGATGCTAGTTTTAATGTATTGGAACTAAGTACTGTGATGAAAAACCCTAAAGTAGAGAATGTTTTAAGGACAAATAAAACATTGAAAAAATTAAATCTGGAGAAATGCTCAAGTTTCCATCCTTGGGTAACCCAAAGTATATGAAACTAGTCATCTTTAGCAATGTTTCACATGCTAATCTTCCTGATGGGTGTTCTGGTGCAACTGGTTTCATAGTATTTCCAATCGGTGTGTTGTCCTTTAGCTTGGGAAGCTAAGAAAATAAAAAGTATTGTTAAAAGTATGTTAGCTGCTGAAACACTGGCTGTTGTATAGGCAGTGGATATGGGATTCTACTTCTCAAACATTTTAAGTGAGATTCTCTACAAGGGGCATACTGGAGATACTATACCTATTGAATGTTATGTAGATAATTGTTCCTCGTGGGATAATGTACACTCTACAGAAAACATGAGTGAGAAAAGGTTACAGATTGACCTTGCTGCCTTGAAATAAATGTGGAGAGAAAGGAAATCTCCCAAATTAAATGGGGGGATGTAAGTCATCAACTGTCAGGATTGTTTTACAAAAAGACTTGCTTGTGCGAATAAATTGTTCGGGGTCCTAGAGGAGGGGCGTCTCACAATGTAATGCTCTGTACAGAATATGCAAGTATTTTTGATTGTTTTGATGTTTCATCGTACATATAAAACTCTAATTTTTATTTAAAGAGAGAAGGGAATCTGTTAATTGTATATTAATTGTACACAAGCAGTCAGCATGAGTTGGGGATTCGTTTGTGCCCTCTAAAAAGGAACAGACTGAAACTGTCATTGTTGGGTGAGGAGATGCATGTTTGTACTGTGTATCTCTGTAAGTAAATGCTTATAAAAGTGTGTAAAATTTGGATCCAATTTTATCCATCACTACCTGGCTTTCTGGAGTAAAACAGAAGAGATTTATGAGTGAGGGTAATAGTATGTTTTCACCCAATGAGTGGAGAGAATTTGTTGAGGGTGACTATGAAGATAGGCAGGACTTTGCAGAATGATGATGGTGAGCATCAGTGGTTGAGGGATATATGGGGATGTGAGGAAGTGCAGAGAGATGGTGCACCTGCAAAGTGGGTTAGGGTGATAAACACAGCAGGATGTTGGACAATGTGCTAATGTTTTTACCATACCTGCCCTGCTTAGGTCATTGAAACATTGATTGCATTGAATCCACCAGTTTGGCACCACTCTCCTGCTGCTGAGCCCCACGTCAACCTCCAACCATTCCTTCTTTGTGTCCACAACAGGCTTCTTCCTACCATCATCAGGGACCAGTATCTCACTACGGGCCCTTACAACCCCCAGCAACATATCCAAGGAGGCAATGCTGAAGCAAGGCCCTGTTGTATGATTGCTTTAAAAGTGATGTCCCTTTAAGAACTCAGTATGCTAATGAGCTAAGTACCAGGCTGTAGTCATGTGATGAGAAGCCATAGTCACTCTGTACTGTAACACCCTGGACAAAGGTTCTGTATATAATTTGCTCTGTAATGTGTGTATTAGTTTAGCTGTTAAAAAACTTTCTAGAGATCTTCAAGGAACTGGAATCCGCGTACCTCATTGTTGCTTAAGATAACACAAAGAAACTCATGACATGGTGGCAGCAGTGGTGAAAAGACAAGATATAAGCTTGAAGATCATGGGTAAAACAGCAATCAAAATTTAAGAGCAGTACAGAAAACAGAAGAGAAAATTTGAAGCAATAAGTGAAGAAACTTTAAAACAAGTACCTGAAAAGAATGAAAGAAAGCTACATACCTTAGAAAGCTGCGAAAAGCTCCATGGAATGGAATTGTGGCTGAAAAGCAAGCAATCGGGTGAGTCATTGTGCCGGCAATCGAGAAATCCCGTTTTTTAAAAAAAGCCTTTGAACAGTTTTTTAAAAATTCATTTTCTAAAGGTTCTGTATGAGCGAAAGAGTAAAAAAAAAGGGGAAAACCCTGTGTTACGACCAGGTGAGAAAGGGGTCTAGGGATTTCCTCTCAGCCTTTGCCTGGTTTGACCGGAACAGGGTTTAGTTTTTAAAAACACAGTGTTTTTAGCTCCCCCTCAGTGAATCCTTGTTCACTGCTCTCCAATTGTAAGGCAAAGAAATCAACCAGACAGGTTTTCTTAGATTTAAACAAGAAAGGTGTAAGTTTATTAACCTTAAAACTCTAATTCGGTTAAAACTACTATGAATACGCGAGGCAATACGCAATAAACACACATGTAGATAGGGACAGAAAAGTAGAAAAAATATAAGGGAAAAGTTTGAAGCAATAGCTGGGGTTTATTTACTGTCCTTTGAGATTGATGTAGAGTCTTTGATTGCAGATAACTCTTGCCGTTTCGTTGGGGGCCCAGTGCACACTTTCAAACTTGTTTCGATATAGGTGTCTTCTCTCTTGAGGTTTAAGTGACTTCAGTGGATCTGGAAATTCATGAGACGGAGAGAAAGCCAGGCAGGAAAGAGCTATTTCTTCAAATTCAGTTGGAGTCTGACCCAAACTGTTCTGTGAGCAGTTCAAATCAAACTTGGGCTAGCAGGGCAGTCTTGTGACTAGCTGTTTTTTTTAACAAACTCTCCTGCATTTTTTGTGGATTCCTTTCATCATAGTAGACACCCGCAGTGGGGTGGGGTGGGCGGGGGAGATGTGCGGGGGCGGCGGGGGGAGGTGGGGAATGGAATGCTGGCTTGTTCCACATTCAGTGTCTGTGATCAAAATCCATTTGGGTTAATTGGATCAGAGAGCTGAAGAAGGGTCACTGACCTGAAACGTTAACTCTGCTTCTCTCTCCACAGATGCTGCCAGACCTGCTGAGTATTTCCAGCATTTCTTGTTTTTATTTTGGATCAGGGAGCTGTTCTATTGTCTCTCCAGGCAACTGTCTCTTAGTATGCAAATTTTTCCAGCCACTGCTGATCTCTTTAAATAATTCATCTTGTCAGACCAGCAGCAGTTTAAAATTAATGTTTCATATAACAAAATTAATATGCCTCATTCTTGGCAGGTGGGGTCTTCATGACACCTGAAAAGTGTGCAAACCAAAAAAAAAGCCCAATAGTAAAAAAAAAGCACGGAAACCCCCCAGCATAGCAGGGTCTCCATTAAAGAAGTCAAGCTGAAAAAAATAATTGAACCAGTCAAGCGTGAAGAAGATAAATAAACTCTAGCAAAAAAAAAGCAAAGGGGAAAACCTTTGAACTGCCTATCGAACAGCTGTGTACACATACAAGTGAAGTGATGAAAGAGAAAAAAACGGAAAACACTGTCAAGCACCTGTTACACTCTGTCAAAACAGCTAGCCTGAGAAAAAGAATTTCTTAAAGGGGGAACAGCACAAAGTTAATAGAACAAGTTTTAAAACAGGTTTTAAGCCAGAAATAGAAAACATAGTGCTGAAGGCACACAGAGAGCTGAACAAAGTTAAATATAGAGCAGAAAGCAAAAGAACACGAAAGATGGATATCAAATTTCCCAGCATAAACTGGAAGGCCAATGATACCTTATCCAAGTTCAAACTTTTTAAACAAAGAATGCAGTTATGCTTCACAGACTAAGCGCTTGCAGAACCAGTGAAGCAGGTTGTGAAAATATGCTAGAAGTTGGAAATGAGGGGTTAGACAGAATCAATACTTCTGGCTTATCTGAAGAGGACCAGAAAGATCCTGCGAAGATATGGAAAATGCTTGAAGATCAGATTCGGGTAAGAGTGAATTTTAAAATTCATCACCTGGTATCACAGGAATCAAGAGATCAATTCATTAGTAGATGCCGTAATGAGGGTAATGAATGCAGTTTTTTAGAAACTGAGCTGTCAGAGCGAATAATGGAGCTGGTAATTGTCTCAACACCTATTGAAGCATTTCAAAAAGACCTCTTGGAAAAGAAGAAAGGTCACAGCATCGATGCGTTGCTAGAAGATGACAGGAAATACGAAGCCATTGTAGCTTGACAACAGCATCTGCAAGCACTAGGTGTATCAGCATGATAAGCAGGTCACCATAAATCAAGAAAGTTGTGTGGTAAGTGTGGTTTGTCCCACTCACCGCGATGTTGTCCTGAATTTCAAGACCTGTGCAAGCCATGCACTGAAAAAGAACACTGGGCCCACCTATGCAAGAAACCTTGCTCCAAAGACGCAGCCAGAAGTCACAATAGGACACAAACAAACAGAAGACAGGCACAGCAACATGGCAACAGCAGCAAGGAGAGATCTGTGTAAATGCAAGCCGATACATGAAGTCCACAGCGAAATAGACCTGAGACAAGACTCTGGAGCGATTTTCAGCCAGAAGATGAGCAGACATTTCACAGTGCGACCTGACACATTGCGCACCTTACACATTGCATTGATGAAGTCAAACAACTGGAAGCTTTTGCTCCTATCAATATTGTGTGCCCAAAGAAAGTTGGCAAGCACACACTCAGGACTAAGATTGACACAGGAGCGAGTGCAAATATCCTACCAGTCCAAATCCTGAAGGATATGTACTGGATCATTGGAAATTAATGTTACAACTGGCAACTGAAAAGTTAACTGCATACAATGGGTCACCCATCCCTTGCAATGGCACACTAACAATGAAATGCAGCTATGGCAAGTCCACATGGAAACCACAAATATTTTACCTGGCAGACACAAGCCGACCAGCAGTGGCAGGCCTACCAGCGGTAAGGACCTCAACATCGTGACTATCCACGAGATTACCAAGGTACCTATTACAGCAGAAGAGACCAAGGGTACCTGTATTGAGTCAGTCCAGGACTTGCAACAAATGTACCTGGACAAATTCAACACCAGAAGACTTCAAAGGCGATGCGGTACTGTACCTCAGAGGATGCATTTCCATCAATCAACCTTCTCAGAAAGTGCAACATGCACATCCAAGAAAAGCTTAAGCACCAATTGGATGGCATGGAACGCATTATCCATCATGTGCACCATCACACAGCCCGGTACAGCTCAATTATGTGCATGCTAAAGAAAGATGGAGCAATCAGGATATGTCTAGATCCAAGGCATATAAACCTCTTCCTAAAGAGATGCCCCCACAAGATTTCAACACTAGAGGAATTGAATCCCAGGTTCACAGGAGCCAAATTTTCTCCAGGTTGGATGCTAAAACATGGATATTGATCGGTACACCTAGCTAAGGTATCTCAGGAAGTCACCACCTTCAGAACACCATTTGGAAGATATTGCTTCCAGAGACTACCCTTCCACTTATCTGTCAGTCAAGATCTGTTTCAGCAGCATATAGACAGAATTATAGAAAATGTGCCTGGAGATCTATGTATTACCGATGATATTGCTGTAATGGGCAAGAGCAGGATCAAAATTTTCATTCACTGATGGCAGTAGTTCATTCTGAAGAGCTCATTTTTAACAGCAAGAAATGCTGGGTGAAGGTAAGTCAGATCACTTTCTTTGGCTTCATCTATTCAGGTTGTGGAATCCGTCTTGACCCAGGCAAAGTTGAAGATGTAAGGCATATCCTACTCCACAAGACAAAGATCTGCAGAGATGTCTTGGATTTTTCAACTTCTTGGCACCAAACATTCCAAATTTTCTGACAAAGCATCATCACTGAAAACTCTTCAAGAAAGGCATATCATATCTATGGCAGGAGGACCAATAGCATATGTTTGAGTCTCTCAAGTAAGCATTGTTAGCAGAAACTTGTACCCTACAGTACTATGATCCAAGGAAGAAGACAATCCTGGAAGTCAACACCTTGCAGAAAGGGCTAGGAGCATGCATCCTGCAGGATGGCAGACCAATTGCAATTGGATCTAAAAGTTTATCCTCAGCACAATCCAATTACTCAAACGTAGAGCATGAAAACTTGCTCTGGTGTTTGGGATCACGAGGTTCCACACCTACCTGTTCGATAAGCAGCCCAGTGTGGAAACCGACCAGAAACCACTGGAGATGATCTGGCGCAAACCATTGACAAGCGCACCACATCGATTACAGTGACTTTTAGTGAAAGTACAGGGGTACGACTTCGACGTCTGCTAAAAACCGGGTACCAAAATAGTGACCCTGGATACGCTGAGCAGATTGCCAAATCCGAACAAGAATGAAGAAGTCCCACTGGATCTACAAGTAGACAGCATGGACATCGAGGTGGAAGATGTGCGCAAAATCAATTTTATTGCCATTTGGTCAGCATAAATGTGACCAACTGCAATCAGAAACAGTCAACAACCCACAACTGAAGCCACTGTGGCGAGTCATCATAGAAGACTGGCCTGATACGATAAAAGAGGTGCCAGAAACCCTCAGATGCTTTCGGACTTATAGAGATGAACTCAGTATCTCGAGAGGCAAGGGAAAACAAGTGATTGTGCCCAAAGCTCTCTGACACGACATCTTGTCACAACTTCACCAGGGCCATAGGAGTATAGAGCGAACAAGATGACTGGCACGAGACACTGTTTATTGGTCAGGGATCAATGGTGACTTCAAAAAGTTAGTGAGGATGTGTGAGGCTTGCCAGAGCCACAAGCCACAACAACGTAAAGAAACTCTAGGCCCTCATAAGATTCCATCAGTCCCTTGGTCCAAAATTGCCACTGATCTATTTTCCGTGAATGGAAATGACTTTATCTTAGTCACCGATTATTTCTCCAAATTTCCAATTGTCAGACAGGTAAAAAACACTTCAAGCGTGGTTATCGCAGACACATTGAGTGCCATATTCAGTCTGTTCGGTGCACCTGAAGAAATTATTTCAGACAATGGGCCGCACTGTACAGGCAGACCTTTCAGGGATATGGATGCTAAATGGGGTGTATACCATGTGATGTCCTCACCACATTACCCTAGATCCAATAGTCTTGCCGAGCAAATGGTTTGCACAGTTAAATTAGTTATCCTGAAGTGTAGGACAACAAAACATGTTGCCATGTTACACCTCAGGGCTACACCTATGGATACGGGCTTACCGTCACCAACAGAGATCATGTTTGGCAGACAAGTGAGAATGATTCTGCCAAGCCATCATCTGTCCAAATTCTCTGATCTGCAGGAGACACTGCTCGATAAACAATGGAGAATGAAGATGGTGCATGACCGACATGCACCTTCCAAACCCGCGACCTCTACCACCTAGAAGGACAAGGGCAGCAGATGCATGGGAACACTACCACCTGCAAGTTTCCCTCCAAGCCACACACCATCCTGACTTGGAACTATATCGTCGTTCCTTTACTGTCGCTCGGTCAAAATCCTGAAACTCCCTTCCTTACAGGTGGACCTACCCCACATGGACTGCAACAGTTCAAGAAGGCAGCTCACCACCACCTCCTTAAGAGCAATTAGGGATGGGCAATAAATGCTGGTCTAGCAGCAATGCCTATAATCCCATGAACAAATTTTTTAAAGAACTACCTCAACTATACGTAGGACAAAAAAATCAGGGTCATACACCCCACAATGAGAACATGGTTACCCGTCGATGTATCCAAAGTGTGCAGTGAGCCTAAGTCTTACGAGGTTACAACATCCGATGGGGCAGTATTGAGGAGGAACCAAAGCCAATTAAGAGAAGTGTACAATACTCCAATTACGCACAGCAGACTCTAAAAAACACACTCCAATGATGAGGGTGTGATAGGAAAACAGGACATTGACAACATGTCTGAAAGCCAAGAACAGCCAAGGATGAAGTCCACATCCCCAGAAGATTATGCCGTAACAAGATCTGGAAGAGTTGTTAAACTACCAAAACGATATACAGACTCTTAAGCTTCGGCACTTGTACATTTCACAATCCTTATCTTTATACTTGTACATTTTATAATCTCTGTCCCTGTATAACTAATTTTGATAATATTCAATTATATGTGTTTTTACTTGTAGCGTACAAGACTTATCTTTGGAAAGAAAGGGGTTGTTGTATGATTGCTTTAAGAGTGATGTCCCTTTAAGGATGTAGTATGCTAATGAGCTAAGTACCAGGATGTAGTCATGTGACTAGAAGCCATAGTCACTCTGCACTGTAACACCCTGGAGATAGGTTCTGTATATAGTTTGCTCTGTATGGTGTGTATTAGTTTAGCTGTTAATAAACCTTCTAGAGATCTTCAAGGAACTGGAATCCACATACCTCATTGTGCTGCTTAAGATAACACAAAGAAACTCATGACAGATGCAGCATTTACCTATCCTAACTACATTTCAACACTTCTTTATCTCTTCATGCCACCTACAACTGCTTCAACTTTCATGTTTGGAGTGGAGATCATCCCATGATGCTAATTGAATGGGAAACCCGGAAGTCAAATGATATTTAGGTAGCTGCGTTAAAAATCCACTGAAAGATGCACTGCACTTACCTCCAGGTTTCCCTCGTGTTATCAGCACCACTCCCACTAATCTCACTGCTAGCACACCTGTGAATTAAAATCCAGCACATTGCATGAGCCACTTATATCCCAATTTCCTAGATATCTTAAACCATCGTCCATCTGCAACATCTGGCCTGTACCAAGTGCTTGTGTGTATGTAGTAGGTGCACAAAAAAACACTTAAAACTGTTCAAATCATTATCGGATAAAGCAAGCAATGTACCTGAGATGTGCTGTGCATCTCAGGCATGCAGCAGCTCCAACGTAGGAACATCTACCCTATAATTGCAAGTTGTTCCTAAGAAAATAAGCGATGAGGAACAATTAGAGAAGCTTAATTTTTACAGTCAGGAAAGAATATAGATAAATGGTGCTAAGAATCTGCTCCAAAAACTGGCAGGGCATTGAATGTTACATTTATGCAAACACAGCAAAGAATGCAATGCAAAAAGGGAGAGTGGTCTGTAAAACGTTATTTGCCAATAATTTTAGTTGATAGTCATTTGATAGTGCAGAACTTGAGTATTGCTGAAAGTAGAGACAAGCTGTCGAAGCTTTTCGTCTTGCACTCATCAGGACAATCCGCAAGAATACTAATGTAAGAGAAAACACGAGTTTATACTGTATGAGACAAGAGTGCTGATTGGTTGGCAAGTGAACTCAATCAACACTCTCTTCTCATAGAGTGTAAAGTCGTTGTTTTCCCTTACATTGGTATTCTTGCAGATTGTCCTGATGAGTGCAAGACAAAAAGCTTTGACAACATGTCTTTATTTTCAGCAATAGTCAAATTTAATTGGGAACATGTCATTAGAGTGCCCAACAGTTCAGTTTGCCATACTATGATTTGATGCTCAATATGCATCTGGCGACATGGAATTTGCATATACTGCATTACTGAGAATAATGAACAACAAAATAAAGGGGGAAAATGCTCAAATTATATCTAATTAATCATCATTATTTATGAAGTAGTGCATTTTCATTTACATTTGCATTGAACTCTTGTGAATCCAACACTGCTGCCATGATGCCTATCTTGTAAGTTATCTTGCATCTCTAATAGAAGAAGCTAGTATTTTTCATTCGTTCATGGGATGTGGGCATCGCTGGCTGGGACAGCATTTATTGCCCATCCCTAATTGCTCTTGAGAAGGTGGTAGTGAGCCGCCGCCGCCTTTAACCACTGCAGTCCATGAATGGTAGGTACACCGACAGTGCTGTTAGGAAGGGAGTTTCAGGATTTTGATACAGCGACAGTGAAGGAACAGTGATATAGTTCCAAGTCGGGATGGTGTGTGGCTTGGAGGGGAACTTGCAAGTGCTATTGTTCCCATGAATCTGCTGCCCTTGTCCTTCTAGGTGGTAGAGGTCGCAGGTTTGGAAGGTGCTGTCAAAGGAGTCTTGGTGCATTGCTGCAGTGCATCTTGTAGATGGTACACACTGCTGCCACTGTGCGTTGGTGGTGGAGGGAGTGAATGTTTGTGAATGGGGTGACAATGAAGCCAAGTTCTTTTTCCTGGATGGTGTTGAGCTTCTTGAGGGTTGTTGGAGCTGCACCCATCCAGGCAAGTGGAGAGTATTCCATCACACTCCTGACTTGTGTTTTGGAAGTGTTTTGTTTCCCTCTGTTTAAAACTAAGTGGAGGCAGTATACCTTTAAGACTGAGAGTTGTTCTCTCTCTCTCTCTCTGGAAACAATGTGTGCAAGCAGCAAGCCTGTTTCCTAGGCAACAGCAGGAGAGAGAAGCCACCTGCTGTATTGTATTAGTTAACTGTGTGTAAAAACTGTCTCAAACCAGTTTGATCTGGAGACCAGCAAACCATGCTGGCTGAAGGAAGGATCTCTCTCTCTTAGCAGAAAAATCTACATTGATCGACAGGCTGTGTATTGCCTAAGGAGGGGAAAACCCCCAGAAAATAACATTGGTATTGTTGGAGGTAACAAATCCCTTTTTACTTCCAATCTCTTAAGAAGCCTTTGCCTCAGGAGTGACTTTCCATTGCCTTTATGTGTTTCTGGGAGTTCTGGAATTCTCAGTTAAGTTTCTACTGATAGACAATTTAAAAATCCAAATAGACCTGTTGCTATACTTCTTCTTGAAAGAACTGTGTTACGCCTGTTGCAGCGGAAGTGCTTTGAACGCCTATCCATTTAAAGACTGTTCGTCGAATTCGCCTGGAGACTTCGACTGTTCCACTCTGAGATACCTCACCTGAACCGGGAACGTAACCCACAATGACTTACAATCCAGTTATTTATTTATTCCTAAGAAACAGCTCTAATTTTATTGAAAATGGTTAACCGTTGGTTCTTGAATGTATGTGTGTGTGCATGAAGGTTTGGAAATAAGAAGTTATAAAGTCTTTAGACATAGATTTATCTCAATAGTGTTTAAGATTTGGTTTATTAATAAATAGTTAGTTTGTTGTTGTTTGAAGATACTTGACTTGGTCTGTTTTATTCTGAGGGGTGTTAATAAAGTGTTGAATTTGGCTAATTTCCATTTGGTGGGAAAACATTAATAATATGTTATGACCTTTGGAGGATTGGGACTGAATTGACAGTGCATTATTTCCGCCTCGGTTGTAACATATTAATTGGGAAATCAATACTCTGGGATCCAATCTAAATCCAATGCCATTTACGCCAACTATAAGGGGAATAATAATTTGAAAAAAAAGGAACCAGGTTTCTTGTATATAAGGGTAAAGAATGTATAATTGGAATGACATTAGCAGTTGCAGCGGAGTTTCTGGGAAAGGAGAATGTGTCCCTCAGTGACTTGACAACTTTAACTAAGAATAAACTCAAAGATCTGGCAGCAAAACTAAGGTTAGAGGTGAAATCAGGTCCCAAAAAAGCAGTGATAATTGACATATTAACCCAACATCTGGAATTCGAAGAAGAGGAAGAAGAAGAAGAAGATAGTAAGTCAGAGAGTGGTGTAGTGGAATTGGCTAGCATTCAGTTCGAAACAAAAAAGCTTGAGGCTGAAAAAGAATTAAGAAAACTTGAACAAGAAAAAGAAACAGCAATAGCAATAAAAAAAACTTGAACTTCAGAGAGAAAGTGAAAGAGAAGAGAGGGAATTTAGGTTAAAAGAAATGGAACTAAGACAAAGGGATAATCTTGAACCCAGGGAAAATTCTGGTCAGGAAGAATCTGAATTCAGCCCAGGGACCAGCAAAAAGCTGTTTAAATTCATACTAAGTTGGAGGAAAGGGACGTAGAGGCATTTTTCATATATTTTGAAAAAATAGCCAAACAAATGAAATGGCCAAATGAAAGCTGGACACTGCTTATGCAAAGCAGTTTGATAGGCAGAGCTCATGAAGTTTATGCCATGCTTCCTGAAGAGGCTTCTGCAAATTATGAGATGGCAAAAAAGGCAGATGTATGTAGAATTTAAGACTGTGAAGGAAATTAATTTTGTCTGTTGGATACGGGCATTAAAGATGGAAACCACATGTGAGAACCTGAGAGAATTGATTTCTCTTGGAAGAGTTTAAAAATACAGTTCCTTCAGTAGTAAGAACTCATGTAGATAACCTGAAGGTTTTGAAAGCTAGGCAAGCAGTGAAAATTGCTGATGATTTTGAGCTTGTGAATAAGCCAAAACCTTTTGTCCGTCACCCCCATAAACCTGAGAAGGATAGAAAGTGGGAGGGTGAAAGGAAGGCAAGTAGCCGGAGACAAGAAGGAACAGCTGGGAATGCCCCAGGATCACCTCCTCAGGCCAGAAAGGAAGGTGCTAAGGGTAGGAGTGAGGTTCGCAAGCCGAAGTGTTATCATTGCCACAAAACGGGTCATCTTCATTCAGAATGCTGAAAGTTGCAAGGTAAACCCATAGGACTTGTTGGGGTACACAAAGCTAATGCAGAGAAAAGAGCTCTTTCTGAGAGTACAGCAGACCAGGCTGTAGCTTTAACAGCGGCCATAAAACCAGATAAAAAAAACTAAAGTGAATGTAGAGGTTAAGAATAAGATACCCGAAAGTTATAATGAATTCTTGTCAACAGGAAAAGTAACTCCATATCTTTTAAGTGAGGCAGGAAAACCTATCATTATGTTCAGGGATACAAGAGCAACCCAAACACTCTTGCTGGGGAAAGGTATAATGTTTCCACTGGAGAGTGCCCTGAATGCTAAAGTTTTAGTTAATGGAATTGGTGGGGAGTATATACCCGTACCTTTATATAAAGTGCACTTAGAGTGTGACCTAATATCTGGGATGGTAACTGTAGGAGTTGTCCACAGTTTGCCAGTAGAGGGAATTGAGGTCCTCCTAGGAAATGATTTGGCCAGATCAAAAGTATCGGTTTCTCCTATACTTACAGACAAACCAAGTGAAGTTAGGGAAACGGAACAATTACAGGAACAAGTTCCAGGAATATTTCCTGCGTGTACAGTAACCTGAGCAATGGCTAAACAGGTTCCATTGTCAGAGGTAAAAGTGGTACCACAAACAGATAGCCAAACTTTGTTTGGGGATTTAGATACTCCAAATGAGATGTTTAACAGATCTTCTATAACTGTAGAAAGCTGATCCAGAGTTATACAGAATAGCACAGACGGCTCTGACAGAAGCTGAGGTTAAAGGACTTCCAGAAGGCTATTATATGGAAAATGGGGTTTTGAGAAGGAAATGGAGACCACCTTTAGACCTGTGGATGAAGACTGGACAGTTGTTGAATAGATAGTGGTACCACCTAAATATCACCAGGAGTTATTAAGGTTAGCACATGGCAATCCTTTTGCAGAACATAGGGGGATTTGGAAGACTAAATCACGTATAAGTCAACATTATTACTGGCCAGCCCTTACAAAGGGGGTAAAGCAGTTTTGTAGGGCTCAGGAACACCTTAAAGCATCCCAAGCCAATATGAAAAAATGGGCAGACAAAAATGCAAAGACCCACAATTTTCAACCAGGGAATGAATTATTGGTGTTGTTACCTTTACAGGAGGAACCATTAAAAGCACGGTTCAGTGGCTCATATAAAATGATCAAAAGAGTGGGTAAGGGAGATTACTTGATTGACACCCCTGATTGCCAGAAGAAGATTCGGTTGTGTCATATCAATATGTTAAAGCAATATTATCGCAGGGAGGAGGATAAGCCAGTACAGGTATGTCAGTTAATGGGGACTGTTGAGAAGGAAAAGGATTCTAAGTATGAGGCAGAAGGAGGCTGAGACAATCCTCAGATTGAACCTCCAGCTATCTGGTTAGCGAATACAGAATAGCCAGGAAAATTGGACAATATGCTTTTGCACTTAGATGCAAAACAACGTGAGGACCTAACCAGGCTTTTTACAACATTTAAAAGAGTCTGTAGGGATAAGCCAGGATGTACAACCTTAGTCACACACGATGTGGATATAGGAGAATCTGTTGCTTTAAAACAACATCTGTACCCCTTAAGTCTGGATAAACAGGCCCAAGTGAAAGCAGAAATACAATACATGCTGGAAGATAACTTAATCAAACCTATTCAAAGCAGTTGGAGTTCACCAATAGTCTTTGTGCCTAAACCTGACAGGTCAACCCAACTTTGCATAGACTATAGAAAAGTCAATTCAGTAACGAAGGAAGACTCCTACCCAATGCCTCGTTTACAAGACTATATTGACAGAGTGGACAGTGCTAGGTTTCATACCAAGATTGACTTGTTAAAGGGATACTGGTATGTTCCTTTGACTCCTCGAGCTAAAGAGGTATCGGCTTTTGTCACACCGGACGGTCTTTATCGGTGCTGGGTTTTGCCATTCAGGCTAAAAAATGCCCCAGCCACTTTTCAAGGATTGTGTTCCCAATTGTGTAGTGTATCTTGATTATGTACTAATACACAGTAACACTTGGCAAGAATACTTAAAACAGCTAAAAACTCTGTTTAAAAAACTGCAAGCTGTGGACTTAGTGGTAACTCTGGCAATAAGTGAATTCAGAAAAGCAAGAGTAACTTACTTCGGACACATAGGGCAAGGACAAGTATTGCCAAAAATGGCAAAAGTACAAGCCTTAGTGAAGTTCCCTATCCCTAAATCTAAATGTGAAATAATGAGGTTTTTAGGGATGTGTGGTTTTTACAGGAAGTTTATTCAGAATTTTAGTGCTGTCGCTGCTCCATTAACCAATTTGCTACAAAAAAAGAAAACTAAAGTAGTATGGTCAGATGAATCCCAGGTAGCTGTTGAAAAGCTAAAGGCAATCTTAACTCATGAACCAGTGTTGGCTGCTCCAAATTTTGCTAAACCCTTCAAGATAGCGATTGACCTGGTGGTTGGCGCAGTCCTTTTTCAGGATGTTTAATCGGGCATAGAAAAACCAGTAAGATACTTTTCAAGAAAACTAAATTGCCACTAAAAATAGTATTTCACTGTGGAAAAGAAACATTAGGACTTTTGCTGGCTCTCAAACATTTTGAAGTATATGTCCACCAAGACAATAAAGAAACACTAATATACACTGACCGTAACCCACTAACGCTTGTGGAAAAATTAAAAACCAAAATGCTAGAATACTTAGATGGAGTTTATTGTTACAGCCTTATCATTTGAAGATTGTACATATTTCGAGGAAAACCAATGTTATCGCTGAGACTTTTTCATGAATTTAACCTTGTTAACTTACATGAATGGTGATGGTACAAAGAAAAATTCTGTTAGTTATCAGTAGAGTGAATGGAGGCATGAATGTGAAAATATGTTTAAAGTGTTTTTTTTTCAGTTTCTGGTTTGCATTGTAATGAAACTCATTCAAGAATGATGTTTTATTTTGCCAAGGATGGAGGTGTCATGGAAGCGTTTTTTCCTGTTTAAAACTAAGGGGGGCAGTGTACCTTTTCGACTGAGAGTTGTTCTCTCTCTCTGGGAACAGTGTGTGCAAGCAGCAAGCCTTTTTCCTAGGTAGCAGCAGGGGAGAGAAGCCACCTGCTGTATTGTATTAATTAAATGTATGTAAAGACTGGCTCGAACCAGTTTGATCTGGAGACCAGCAAAGCGTGCTCACTGAAGGAAGGATCTATCTTTCTTAGCAGAAAAATCTACATTGATCTGTAGGCTGTATATTGCCTAAGGAGGGAAAAAACTCAGAAAAGAACATTGGTATTGTTGGAGGTAACAAATCCCTTTTTACTTCCAATCTCCAAGAAGTCTTTGCCTGAGGAGTGACTTTCCGTTGCCTTTTTGTGTTTCTGGGAGTTCTGGAATTCTCAGTAAAGTTTCTACTGATAGACTGCCAATTTAAAAATCCAAATAGACTTGTTGCTATACTTCTTGTTGAAAGTACTGTGTGACGCCTGTTGCAGCCGAAGTGCTTTGAACGCCTATCCATTTAAAGACTGTTTGTCGAATTCGCCTGGAGACTTCAAGTGGCATCTGACTGTTCGGCTCTGGTACAACTCACCCAACCGGGAACATAACCCACAATGACTTACAACCCAGTAGTTTATTAATTTATTCCTAAGAAACAGCTCTAATTTTATTGAAAATGGTTAACCGTTGGTTTTTGAATGTATGTGTGTGTGCATGAAGGTTAGGAAATAAGAAGTTAAAAGGTCTTCAGACATAGGTTTATCTCAATAGTGTTTAAGATTTAATTTATTAATAAATAGTTTGTTGTTGTTTGAAGATACTTGGTTTGGTCTGTTTTATTCTGAGGGGCGTTAATAAAGTGTTGAATTTGGCTAATTTTCCGGTAGGTGGGAAAACTTTAATATGCTATGACCTGTGGAGGAATGTGACTGAATTGACAATGCATTACTCTCACCTCGGTTGTAACGCTTGTGCCTTGTAAATAGTGGACAGGCTTTGGGGAGTCAGGAGCTAAGTTACTCACTGCAGAATTCCCAGCCTCTGACCTGCTCTTGTAGCCGCAGCATTCATGTGGCTGGTCCAGTTCAGATTCTGGTCAATGGTAACCCCCACCCAGGTAGTTGATAGTGGTGAATTCAGCGATGGTAATGCCATTGAATGCCAAGGGAAGATGGTTAGATTCTCTCTTGTTTGAAATAGCCATTGCCTGGCACTTGTGTGGCACGAATGTTACTTGCCACTTATCAGCCCAAGCCTGTAGGTTGACTGGCTCTGAGTTCCACAAAGGAACCCCTTGTAATTTGGGTGGCTCAGAACGTACATATGTGTTAAACTTGGAGGCCCCATATTTTGGATGCTCTACCCACATCCACACTGCCTTCTCCCTCTCCATGTCCCCACAAAGTGAAGATAACTTGCGCACAAATGGTGAGATCCAAGGAGCTCCAGATATTGAGCCTCGAATCTCATTGTAATAAAGACGGTGCTGCCAGAGCATTATATGCCAAGGAAGCAAGATCGTGGACTACCAGAGGGCCTTAAAGGGGACTGGCAAAATCTTGGGGAAGAAATTGTCATGCAATGTTAGACCTGTAATTTTGAGGTAGTAGGCTTTAATTTGTGGCCCTGTTTTACTTGTGGTGCCTTTATTTTTTAGATGAACAACCTCACATGGAAGATGATGATGTGCCATCTAGTACAGAAACACAAAGAGATAGATTAAACTCTCATCCCAGTGATGCAGGTAAAAGTTTATTATTTTTCGTTAAAGATGTGCCCATACGGCTTATTTCACAATCGCACAGTCTAAATGAGAAGTGCTGTATGCAGGGAGCAATGGGGTGGAAATCATGGACTTGAAATGCCTGATTTTCCACTCATTTAAATGGATATTGAGGTATTAATTTGTTACTATATTTCACTATAGTACTTTCAAAATAGAGTAAGCATCTTTAATTGAAGTTAGTCTGTTGACTGGCTCTGAGTTCCACAAAGGAACCTCCTACAATTTGGGTGGCTCGCAGCACCATAGGGGTTAAAATTTCAGGAGCCCCTATTTTTGGGCTCTGTGATACCATACCCCCATCCCCTGCCCCCACCCCAGCCTGCACTGTGAAGTTGATGTGTTCACAAATGGGGTGGGCCGAGGAGCCCTGGATATTGAGCTTTGTCATAACAAGAATGGCACTGCCAGAGCATTATATATCAAGGAAGAGCGATCAGGAACAGGGACTTTTTAGTTGGGACCTTGGAAGAGGAATCAAGGTTGGGACCTGGAGACTTTGTAGCTCAGGCCTTGGACAAAGAACAATACAACTCAAAATTGGCACTCTTGCAGCATCGTGACACGAGTGGCATGCTGTGGATAATAGTTGCGTCCCAATTAACAGTGTGTCAGTTGCGAAGAAGCCAACAGTCAACCGCCGGCACCGGGCCTCCAGTAAATCCATGGCGGGGTGGAGCATGATTGGTGGGTGTGTGGAGGGAGCTCATGAGGGTGGACCCAAGCGGTGGCTGGGTGTGTGGCCCGCACTTTCAATGTAGAGCTCAAAGAAGCACTTTAGCTCACCTGGCTCCACTACTACATAATGTTTTTTTTTGTTGGCAATCTCTGGTGGTCCCTTTAAAGACCTTTAGTTTAGCTGCTTTAAGCCTGAAAAAAATGACCACAGTTTGTCAGTCATGATCCAGTTTTCCAAAGAGAACTGAAATGGGCATTAGGACCTCCATTTGCCCTAGACAATTCCGAAGTGTCCAAACAAATTTAGCATGTGGCATCAGCCTGGTACAAACTTACGTGGACCCATCTGTGCCCATTTTCTATCCAAAAAATAGGTGTTGCAATATCCAATTTCTAGGTCGGAGGCTCCACTTACCTTAACAATGTGCTGGTCTGCTGTAGTTGACTGTCTCTAAAGGGCTAAGTTTGCAAGGGATCACTGGCAGCATAGCCTCATAGGCCCGATTTAGTATGTGTCATTTTTTGGCACAACCAATTTTGGGGGCACAATTTGACTCTGCTGCAAACATACAGAAGTTTTGCTTCAATAATATGTCCATTAAAATTAGATTTTAATCTAATCTTAATCACTTGGAGCTTTTTTGGGTAGGTTTCAGTGCTGATTGGGTGAATAAAAGGTCAGGGATCCACTGTAATGGATTTCCAACACATTTCATGCCTCAGTTGCTGGATTTCATTAGGCAATCTTGGTAGAAGAGTACTGTGTTGTAAGAGTTCTTCAGCTGCAGCCAAAGTCTTCATTGCTGCTTTTTTCTCTTTTGAATGAATATCATATAGCATTTTAAGCATACTGATTTATTTCTCCTAGTGCTGTATGTGGGAATCAAGACTAAGCGCAATCTCCAGGTCAAGCAGTGTTAAAGGATAAATATACCAAGGCTTAACTTAGACTGCAATAATGGGGATGAGATTAGGCCAGAGAGGGAACGTAGAGCAGCATGGGGAAGGAAAGGAAGTAGAGCAGGGTTGGAGGAGAAAAGGGTTGTCTGATGGGCAAGGAGATGGAAAAGCAAGAAGGGTTAGAAGGTGGGAAGGGAAGGGTGAGGGAGAGCAGTGTGGCACAAGAGGAGAAAGCAAGTAGAGCAGTGTTAAAGGATGGATGGGAGGGGAGGGACTGGGGGAAATAGAGTAAAGTAGGATGCCAGAGGAGCGTTAAAGGTTTAAGTAAAAACTGTGGCCTGCTTTGGAAAAATTAATTAAATAAAATGTGGGGCTTCTATTGGGAAAATTGAAGAAAGAAGAAGCTGGCCTCAGAAGCACCCAGAGGAGGACCACAGGCAGTAGGGTGGGGGTGTGTGGGCGGACCCAAAGCAGAATGGTTGATTGGCAGATAGTGCAGAACAGAATTGGGAGCACTGCTGGCCCAGAACACATCAGCCAATCAAATGTGACAGTACCTGAGGAATCTACGGGGGTGGAGTGAGTGCAATGGAACCAGATGCACTGGGGCAGCATAAGGGTTACAAATAAAATGCAGCATGCATTTGCAGGCAGCAGGTCAAAGGGTGACAAGATTGTAGCTCACAGTGCGTTTAAGAAGGGAGGGAAAATGCTAATAATGCTGCATCCAGAGTTTGCAGCAGACTGTACAAACAGCAAGTGGTGCTGAAGCATAACCTGGGTCCTGACCAAGAGCCCCAAGCCCAACTATTAGGATATCTGATCCTCCCGGATTGTCTGGCTGCTTTCCAGAATGGGACATGAATGTCCCAGGCACTGCTACTAGTAGATAAAAGCAAAATTCTGCGGATGCTGGAAATCTGAAATAAAAACAAGAAATGCTGGAATCACTCAGCAGGTCTGGCAGCATCTGTGGAAAGAGAAGCAGAGTTAACGTTTCGGGTCAGTGACCCTTCTTCGGAACTGACAAATATTAGAAAAGTCACAGATTATAAGCAAGTGAGGTGGGGGTGGGGCAAGAGATAACAAAGGAGAAGATGTAGATTGGACCAGGCCACATAGCTGACCAAAAGGTCTAGTCGGACTGGAGAACGACACCTCTAAACTTTCTCACTGCAGCAGTGTCACAGATTGCCATTTGGGGAATCCTATTAAAAATGTGGCTATTGTTAGCAGAAAATTTTGAGTCTGGATATTATTTAAAATGTGAAATCTCATAGAGCTGTTTACATAGAACTTTTTAAATGGAATGTGGCATTTAGGAGTACATAACCTATATTCCCTCATTACTTATTGATTACCTCTTCAAATCATGTGCTTCTGGTGATAAGGTGATAAGAATCAGAGAGAAAAAGCAAATTGTCATAAAGTTACATAGACACTTTGCTCACCCTACTTGTCAAAGCTTAAAAATGCTGCTAAAATATGAAGAGCTCATGAAGAGTATTTGAGTCAAATAAAAGAGATTAGTGAGAAATGTGAAATTTTTAAAAAGCATCAGAGGGCACAGCCACATTCTATTGAACGACTTCCATTGGCATGTGACTTTGACAAGGTAGTTGCCATGCATCTAAAGGTATGGGACAAAGACAGAAACATTTTCATTGTATATTTTGTAGACCGAGCGACCAGAGTTAGTCTTTCGAACAGTAATACTTAGTAAGGACAAAATCATGGAGAAATAGATAGGGAGCAGACTTGAGACACCACAGAAATTTCTGACAAATAATGGAGGAGAATTTGCTAATGACGAGTTTAGAGACATGTGCAAACATGAACATCATGGTCATGAATACTGTAGCTGAAAGACCTTTCAGCAATGGACTCTGAAAGGAATCATGTGATGATCAATGAAATGCTACATAAAAGTTTAGGTGATCAACCAGACTGCAACTTGACAACCGCCCAGATGGTTGGAGGATGCAGTCCCCATCAGTTAGTCTATGGGCGACATTCCAAATTGCCGCCTTTTCTGTGTGATAGTCCTTCTGCTCTAGAAGGTACTACAATTAGTTCAATTTTTTCTCCACATTTCAATGCTTTACATGCAGGGAGGCAGGCTTTCATCAAGGCTGAGATCTCAGAGAAATTTCGGAGAGCTCTGAGGTATCGTATAACACCATCCGAGAAAGAATTTAATTCAGGCCATTTGGTGTATTATAAAAAAGAGTGTCGTAGGGAATGGAAAGCCCCTTGTAAGGTCATGATGGTAAAAAAGTACTTCTCAAACATGGCAATCAAACTGTTAATGTTCATTCCTCATAAGTAATCAAATTAATTACAAAATCGCAGACTCTGAGCAACAGATAGAAGTAAATGAGGCACCTCATGTGTTTTGTGATGAAGGCCCTGAGGAACGAATACAGTAGATCAAGGGCTGGATAGTAGTATTGCGAGTGATCGTGACACACAGGACAGAGTTATCACATCCAAAGGCCAATTGCCCAGAGTGGGTACTCAGGTGGCATATATTCCCGAGGGGTCTAATGAATGGAGGGATGCTACAATTGTGCGACGTGCAGGAAAAGCTACTGACAAGTTTAAATATTGGTTAAATCTTCAGGATGATGGCCAAGGTCCATGGACTGGCAGAATGAGTTGAAAGAGTGGAAAGTAAGAAAGTGCAGTGCAAGTACTGATAGTGGATCCAGAAATGTTCATGTTCTGGAGATAGAACCTCCAGTAGTGCAAGAGGATGATCTTGCAGTAGTAGGCCCAACAGGTGTAAAAATGAAAGTAGAGCCCATAGATTGAGTAGGTTACACAATGAAATAAAGGCCACAGAACAGTCTTGAAACAGAACGAGAAGCAGAAATCCTCATGACAGTTGAGTTTTGGTGGCTGCCGATAAACTTGAGGATAAACTAATAAGACAGGCAAAACAAAGGCAATTAGATAGTTGGAGAGAGTTTGGAGTTTATTCTGAGCTACTAGATATTGGGCAAGCAACTTTGTCACATAGATTGATTTGTACAGAAGAAGTCTTTGCAGATGCGACTTTACAAAGCAAGGCTCATTGATAGGGGTTTTGAAGAGTGACTGCGTGATACAGATGTTAGAGTGGACACTCACAGCTAGAAAAGTAATCTTGAAAACCTTTTTAGCTTATTTGGCCACATATTCATGGGAGTGTAGATCAATTGACAAAAAAGCCATGCTTCTGCAGGGTGATGCTTTTCAGAGCGAAGTGTTTCTGAAATCACCCAAAGAGGCAGCATATATAGAAGGAAAACTATGGAAACTAAACAAATGCACCGATGATCTGAATGATGATTCCAGGGTTTTTTTGGTTGAGATTTGTTTTGCTGAAAATAGGTTGTGTTCAACTAAAAACAGATCCCGCAATGTGTTATTGATATAAAAGAAAAATTTCAGGCATCTTCATGATACATGTTGATGATCTCTTGTGAGGTAGTACTGCAGAATTTGAGAAATGTTTTAAGATTAGGTATAGAATTTAAGATTGAGAGTGAGTCTTCTGGGGCTTTCAAATATATTGATTTAGATGTTAAGCAGAGTAGATCTGGAATAACTTGAAATCAACAATCCTGTTTAGAGAGTGTTATTCCCATCCTGATTAATCATGCTAGGTCATCACAGAAAGATGATGTTATATCTAAAGAGACAGAGCAATTGTGAAGCTTGAATGGTCAATTGAACTGGTTGGGCACTCAGACTAGACCAGATGCTAGTTTTTATGTATTGGAGTTAAGTACTATGATAAAACACCCTAAAGTAGAGAATGTTTTAAGAGCAAATAAAACATAAAATCTGGAGAAATGTGTACTCAAGTTCCCATCCTCAAGTAATCCAAAGAACATGAAATTAGTCATTGTTAGCAATGCTTCACATGCTGGCCTTCCTGATGGGTATTCTATTTATTTTATTTAGAGATACAGCACTGAAACAGGCCCTTCGGCCCACCGAGTCTGTGCCGACCATCAACCACACATTTATACTAATCCTACACTAATCCCATATTCCTACCACATCCCCACATTCCCCTACCACCTACCTACACTAGGGGCAATTTATAATGGTCAAATTACCTATCAACCTGCAAGTCTTTGGCTGTGGGAGGAAACCGGAGCACCCTGGGGAAACCCACGCGGTCACAGGGAGAACTTGCAAATTCCACACAGGCAGTACCCTGAATTGAACCCGGGTCGCTGGAGCTGTGAGGCTGCGGTGCTAACCACTGCGCCACTGTGCCGCCCTTGCACCGCCTCTGGTGCAACTGGATTCAATATATTTCTTATGGCTGAAAATGGGAAATGTTGTCCTTTAGCTTGGGAAGCTAAGAAAGTGAAAGGGTTGTTCAAAGTACTTTAGCTGCTGAAACACTAGCTCTTGCGGAGTCAGTGGATATGGGATTCTATTTGTCAAATATTTTAAGTAAGATTCTGTACGCAGGGGCATACTGAAGATCGTATACCCATTGAATGTTATGCAGAGAATTGTTCATCATACATAATGTGCACTCTACAAAATGTGTGGGTGAGAAAAGGTTATGGATTGACCTTGCTGGCTTAAAGCAAATGCTGTAGAGAAAGGACATCTCTAAAATTAAATGGGGGGATGCAATTCATTAATTGTCAGGTTGTTTTACAAAAAGAAATACATTGCTATAGCGTACAATTCCACACCTTTAACATTAATACTAATGGATCCTTACTAGCCATCACCAATGATGTTTGCCATGTTAATCACTCATCAATACAACACAGCATCAAGCAGGTCTCAGAAACCTAGTTTGTCATTGGAACACTTACCTTTTTTTTCATCACAAGGAGTCAATAGCACTGGAAGGCAACAACAGATCTCTTCAAAAATGCCATTTCATTGTATTCTTATCTCATCTGTTGTTGCAAATGAGTACACTTTGAGATGTCTTAAATAACAACTGATCTCTTTATATTTCAGGTTTATCACTTCTTTGGATAGATAAAAACCTATTGATTGAAAGCGATATACAAACAGAGGAAATACAATTTCACACTGATTCAGGTCAAAGTTTACAATTTTTATTTGAGATATGTCATGCTTTAAGCTGTAAGTCATTGAATACTACTTATGCTCCATTCAAGTATTCAACATATGACTGGATAGTTAACTTTCATTCATATACCACCTTGCAACCTTGCACACTCTTAAGGATATACCAAAGCATGTCATAGCCAATGAATGCTTTTGCAGTGTAGTCATATGCAGCCAAACATGGCAGCCAATTTGCACAGAGCAAGGACCCACAAAAAGCAATGAGATAGATAACCAGTTAATCTGTTTTAATGGTATTGGTTAAGAAATAAATGTTGGCCAGGTCAATAGGAGAACTCCCTGCTCTTTTTCAAATGATGCCATGGAACCTTCTACGTCCACCTGAGCAGGCAGAAGGTTTAACATCATATTTGAAAGACAACACTTCTGAGATTACAGTACTGAAATGTTAGCCTAAGTTAGGTGATCTGGAATGAAGCTCAAACCTTTGACTTTCTGACTCAAAGGTAAGAGTGTGATCACTGAATTAAGATTGACTAATGATCTAATATTACAGAACCATAGAATTATACAACAGAGAAGGAGGCCATTTGGCCCAGTATGCCAGTGACATGTCTTTGCAGAGCTATCCAATTAGTCACACTCATCTGCTGTTTCCCCATAGCCTTGCATTTTTTTCCTTTTTCAAGTAAATATCCAATTACCTTTTTGAAAGATATATTAAAGGTGAAAACATTGCATGAATCATCTTACAGCATTTTTAGGCTTTTGCTGTGAAATTATTATCCTTCGGGCGAGCACTTAGTTTTCACCTTTATGCTTCACGCAGTGATATGATTGTGCTCGTGAGTTCAGCAGTGGTTAGGAGCCATCATGAATGTGAATCAACATTCCCTATTCTGTGGTTTCACATGTTGGTGCTCTAATGTATATTTCTTGATACATATCCCTTATTTGAATGCAGTAGCTGTAAATATATGTGTTCTACATTATATTTATGCATTTTCAGCATGTAAGAAGAGATTTTCCGTTCTAATGCATTGGTGGCTCAAGAACTCAAGAGGTGAGGTGAGAGTGACTGTCCTTGACATCAAGGCAGCATTTGAACGAGTGTGGCATCAAGGAGCCCGAGCAAAACTGAAGTCAATGGGAATCGGGGGAAAACTCTCCGCTGGTTGGAGTCATACCTAATACAAAGGAAGATGGTTGTGGTTGTTGGAGGTCAATCATCTCAGCTCCAGGACACCATTGCACGAGTTCCTCAGGGTAGTGTCCTAGGCCCAACCATCTTCAGCTGCTTCATCAATGACCTTCCTTCAATCATAAGGTCAGAAGTGGGAATGTTCGCTGATGATTACACAATGTTAAGCACCATTCGCGACTCCTCAGATACTGAAGCAGTCCGTGTAGAAATGCAGCAAGACCTGGACAATATCCTGGCTTGGGCTGAGAAGTGGCAAGTAACATTCGTGCCACACAAGTGCCAGGCAATGACTATCTCCAACAAGAGAGAATCTAACCATCTCCCTTTGACATTCAATGGCATTACCATCGCTGAATTCCCCACTATCAACATCCTAGGGGCTACCATTGACCAGAAACTGAACTGGAGTAGCCATATAAATACCGTGGCTAGAAGAGCAGGTCAGAGGCTAGGAATCCTGCGGCGGGTAACTCACCTCCTGACTCCCCAAAGCCTTTCCACCATCTACAAGGCACAAGTCAGGAGTGTGATGGAATACTCTCCACTTGCCTTGATAGGTACAGCTCCAGCAACACTCAAGAAGCTCGACATCATCCAGGACAAAGCAGCCCACTTGATTGGCACCCCATCAACAAACATTCACTCCCTCCACCACCGACGCACAGTGGCAGCAGTGTGTACCATCTACAAGATGCACTGCAGCAACACACCAAGACTCCTTAGACAGCACCTTCCAAACCCACAACCTCTACCAATTAGAAGGACAAGGGCAGCAAATGCATGGGAACACCACCACCTGCAAGTTCCCCTCCGAGTCACACACCATCCTGACTTGGAACTATATTGTCGTTCCTTCACTGTCGCTGGGTCAAAATCCTGGAACTCCCTTCCTAACAGCACTGTGGGTGTACCAACCTCACATGAACTGCAACGGTTCAAGAAGGCAGCTCATCACCACCTTCTCAAAGGCAATTAGGGATGGGCAATAAATGTTGGCCTAGCCAGCGATGCCCACATCCATATGCCAGACACAGGGTCAGAAAATATATGGCTGAGGCAGAGCAATGATAATATGCTGGGAGTATGCTGTCTCTGTTTTTTGATCAGGCAAAGCTGGTGCCCTAGGATTCTCTCATTGCTGGATTGTGCAAGCCTCATTCAAGGTTACAAAAGGATGTTGATTAATGCAAAGGTACCCTCACCATACCTTTTGGTAGGTTGCCCTTGAAACACTACATCATTGCTGTGCAACTTTTATAAAATAGACACTTCCACACAGGCTTGTTGGTCTTCGGAACTTAGATGCCTATAGATGTGCAACCACTAATTTTTCAAATGCCAGTGAAGATTTTTTTTCACTTTTTTATTTGGTTTTACTGCCTATTTTAGATATATTTGTGGGATAAATTGGGTGTGGGACTGCAGTGAGGACTAATTTCAGGTTGGGGTATAAACTAAATGGCTGGAATTTTCCCAGCCCTTTGGAGGTGGGTTAACCTGGAAATTCAGACAGAGATGCATCTGGTTTGCATACCCCACTGCTCTCCCCCACCCGCCCCCGACATCTTCCTGCATCCAGGAGATTTTCCAAGAAATGGTCTCCCAGTGGCAATGACTACCTGCAGTAGGTACCTAATTGAGGTTGTTAAGGCCACAATTACCGGAGATTTTCTGATAGGAAAGCAAGTTTTCTAGCATCGCATGCCCCTCCCACGCCCGCTCTGTCAGGAGCCCAGCCATGCATCGTAGACAACTTCACAGCAGGAGGTCAGAGCGCCATCATATGATCTTACACATTTTTTTTCTCAATGGAACGGTAACTGGCCAGATTGGATTTGTCCTGCTTTTTGTGTACAGGATGAGATGAGCTTCCGATCCCATATCAGCTCCAGTGTCATGGAATACACTCCACTTGCCTGGTTGGATGCAGCTCCAACAACACTCAAGAAGCTCGACACCATCCAGGACAAAGCAGCCCACTTGATTGGCACCCCATCCAGAACTTTCAACATTCACTCCCTCCACCACCAACGTACAGTGGCAGCAGAGTGTACCAACTACAAGATGCACTGCAGCAACTCACCAAGGCTCCTTCGACAGCACCTTCCAAACCCACGACTTCTAATACCTAGAAGGACATGGGCAGCAGATGCATGGGAGCACCACACCTGCAAGTTCCCCTCCAAGCCACACATAATCCTGATGTAGAACTATATTGCCGTCCCTTCGCTGTCGCGGGGTCAAAATCCTGGAACTCCATTCCTAACAGCACTGTTAATGTCCTGTTATTTCAGAGGTAGGAGCAATGCATTGTCAATTCAAACCTATCACTCCACAGGTCGCAGCACATTATTAAAGTTTTCCCACCCATCCAGAAAACAGCCAAATTAAAAACTCTAGTAACCCCAAAAATAAAACAGACCAAACCAAGTATCTTTGGACAACAACAAATTAACTATTTATTAAAATTCCTAAAATAGTGACATTTACATATATTAATAAACAGGGCCCTGTTCTTTGCAGACAGAAAGAACATGTACACACATTGTGCCTCTTTCAGCTGAACAAGGTAAGTGACAGTCATTCGCTGGTTCATTCCTCAGGGCAATGCCTTGACCAATCAGAGTCAAGTTGCCTGTTTTAAATTTCAAACAAAGCTTGGCAGTTAACTGTCAGTCACCGTAAACTGATGCATTCTCCATGGCAACGCATCTCCCAATCAGAGTTCACTTGCCAACCAATCAGCACTCTCTTCTCATGCAGTAGAAGTTGTTGTTTTCCCTTGCATTGGTTATTCTTGCGTATTGTCCTGATGACTGCAAGATGAAAAACTTCGACAGCATGTCTCTATTTTCAGCAATTCTCAAGTTCTATACTACCAAATGACTATTTAATAAAAAATAAGTCTTAAGCACTATTAGGATAAACCTATGTCTAAAGACCTTATAACTTCTTATTTTAACCTAACCCCCCATTCACACACACGTTGATTCAAAAATCAACGGTTAATTTTTTAAAAATTATGTTTTAAAAATTAGCTGTTTCTTAAGAATAAATAAATAACTGGGTTATAAGTCTTTGTGGGTTATGTTCCTGATGGGTGATTTGATGAAACAGTCCTTCAATAGATAGGCATTCAAAGCACTTTGGCTGCAGCAGGAGTCAGACAGTTCTTTAAACAAGGAGTATAGCAACGGGTCCACTCGGAATTTAAAACCGACAGTCTCTCAGTCGAAACTTTACTGCGAATTCCAGAAAACACAATCAGTCAAGAGAGAGTCAATTTTGAAGCAAAGACTTCTTGGATTGGAAGTAAAGAAAAAGGATTTTGCTACCTCATACAATACAAATGGTCTCTTCAAAGGGTTTTTTCCTTCTTAGGCAATTAACATGGCCTGTAGCTCATTGTAGAATTTCTGCTGAGAGAAATAGACAGCTCCTTGCTCCAGTAAGCACGTTTTGCTGGTGTCTCTCAAAAACTGGTTTTAGCTGTTTTTTACACAGTCAAACTGAAACATTATACCATGTGCCTGTCTAACTTGCTGTTGCCTCGGTAATGGGTGCAGCTGGCACACTGTGCCTCTTAGTTTTTTTTTAAAGGCACACTGTTTTTAAACAGAGTCTTAAAGGCACAGTGTTTTAATTTGAGGAGAAAATAAGTACCTACACCCCAAGGACTGCAGCGGTTCAAGAAGACAGGTCACCACCACCTTCTCAAGGGCAGTTAGGGCTGGGCAATAAATACTGGCCTAGCCAGTGATACCCGCATCCCATGAACTAATAAGAAAAACCAAGACCATCTACTTCCACCTTCTTTACATTGCCCTGTACACCACCCCTGCCTTAGCTCATCTGCGGCTGAAACCTTCATCTATGTTTTTATTACCTCTAGACTCAAATATACCAGTGTTCACCTGGCTGGCTTCCCACCTTGCGTCCTCCATAAATTATGCCTTCAGTTGCCGAGGCCCTAAGCTCTGAAATTATCCCCCTAAAGTTCTCTACCCCTCTCTCCTCCTTTAAAACACTTCTTAAAACCTTTCTCCTTATGTGACGCAGTGTCAAAATTTTGTTTGATAACATTCCTTTGCAGTGCCTGGGACATATCACTACATAAAATGTGCTGTATAAAAGCAAGTTGTTGTTGTTGATCTCTTCGCTTCTTCTAATGTTATGTCCATCTTATTAGTCTCCCTGGTTAAACTCGAGGCTAAGTAACTATTTGCTATTTCTGTCATTTCACTGTCATTACCTGCGAGCTTATCTTGTCCGTCCTTTATCCGTATCTAATTTTCCTTTTCTTATTTTTGTGTCTATGGAACATGTCACTATTTATTTTATATTCTTTGATAATTACACTTCATAATTCTTCTTTGCCTTCCTTTTTTAATCTTCTTTCCTAAGTTCTTCATATTTCCTTCTGTCATCCTTTCTTTTATTGTCGCTGTACATGGTGTGTATCTTTTTCTTTAGATTCGGTTTTATCCTGATCTCTTTACTTATTCGTGGTATCTCATTATTGTCTAATTTGATCTTTTTTAGTGGACTATATTTCTCATGAACTCTATTGGTCACTTTTTATAATATTTTTCACTACTATTCTATCTCTTTGTCAAGATTTTTCCAGTTTACCTTCACTTATTCCACCTCATCCCCTCATAATTGGCTTTTTCCAATCTATTTATTGGTCTTACTTTTGTCACTGTCAATTATAATCTTAAAACTTAATCTGTTGTGATCGCTGTTATCTAGATGCACCCCTAAGCTTACTTCCCTTATCTGTTCTGGTTCATTTTCCATTGCTAGATCCAGATTCCTCACTTGTTGGGCTTCTTGTGTACTGAGTAACAAAGGAGTCTTGTACACAAAGAGAAATCTCTATCCCCATTTCCTCTTTCACTACCACTCCTTGCCAGTTTATTTGAGGGTAGTTGACATCTTGTATGATTATTATTTTATGTCTTCTACTCACTTCATAAATGTTTCTACCTATTTCTCCCTCAACATCCCTTCTACTATTAAGTCTGTAGTATCCCCTATTAGCATGATTGATCCTTTCTTAGCCTTTATATAAAATCCACATGGATTCTGTCTCTATCTTCATGCTAGTTATGTGCTTTTTATTCTACTGTCATTGTTAACTCCACTATGACAGCTACCTCACTATTCATTCTTCCTTCCATATCCTTTCTAAGTACGTTGTATCCTTCAATATTCAATCACCAATCCTGTTCTTTATGCAGCCATGATTCAGTTATTCCCTGCCATAACTAGTTCCTCTCTACGAATTATTGCCACCAGTTTCACCATGTTGTCCCAGATGCTGTACAGGCAACTTAATTTGTTTTCATTAATCACTTTTAAATGTTATTTTACGCTTATGTTCTATACTTTTCCTGATTCCTGTCCATTTATGTTACCCTTAATCCTTATCTTGGTCTGACCTTTGCTCTCATCTTTTATCTTCAGGTTACTTTTAATTCTACCAGATTTCTCCTTCCATCCTACTAATTTAAAGTTTTATCTACTGCTCTACTTATCCTTTTCGTTAGGACCTTGGTCCCATTCCAGTTGAGATGCAGCTTGTCCCAGTGGTATAGGTCATTCCTGTCCCAGTATTGATGCTAATGTCCCATGAAATGGAAACCCTCCTTACCACACCACTCTTTCAGCTATGCATTCACCTTCCTAAGGAACATAGGAACAGGAGTAAGCCATTAAGCTCCTCAAGCCAGTTCCGCCATTCAATTTGATCATGGCGGATTTGTATCTTAACTCTATCTACCCACCTTGGTTCCATAACCCTTAATACCCTTGCCTAACAAAAATCTATCAATCTTAGTTTTGAAGTTTTTAATTGAGCTCACCTTCACATTCTTTTAGGAGGAAGAGAGTTCCAGATTTCCAGTACTCTTTGTGCGAAGAAATGCTTTCTGATATCACTGAAAACAACCTCGCTTTAGTTTAAAAGTTACACCTATTTGTTTGGACTCCCCCACCAGAAGAAATAATTTCTTCCTTCTGTCCTATTAAATGCTTTAATCATCTTAATCACATCAGTTAGATCACCCCATAATCTTCTATAACTCTCCTCCTGACTCCCCAAAGTCTGTCAAAGAATCATAGAATTGTTACAGTGCAGAAGGAGGCCATTTGGCCCATCATGTCCACACTGGCTCTTTGAAAGAGCAATTCCCTCAGTTCCATTCACCTGCCTTCTCCCCATAACTCAGCGCACTCTTCCTTTTCATATAACTGTCTAAATCCCTTTTGAATGCTTCAATTGAACCTGCCTCCACCACATTCTCAGGCAGCGCATTCCAGACCTTAACCATTCACTGTGTGAAAAAGTTTTTCCTCGTGTCACTTTTGCTTCTCTTACCAAATACTTCCAATCTGTGCCCTCTCGTTCTCGATCCTTTCATGAGTGGGAACAGTTTCTCTCTATCTCTTCTGTCCAGACCCCTCATGATTTTAAATACCTCTATCAAATCACCTCCCGGCCTTCTCTTCTCCAAGGAAAACAGTCCTAACTTCTCCAATCTATCTTCATAACTGAAATTCCTCATCCCGGGAACCATTCTCGTGAATCTTTTGTGTACTCTCTCCAATGCCCTCACGTCTTTCCTAAAGTGCGGCGTGCAGAACTGGACGCAATACTCCAGCTGAGGCTGAACTAGTGTCTTTTACGAGTTCAACATAACTTCCTTGCTCTTGTACTCTATGCCTCTATTACTAAAGCCCAGAAAACTGTATGCTTTATTAACTGTGCTCTGAACCTGTTCTGCCACCTTCAATGACTTTTATATACATATACACCCAGGTGCCTCTGCTTCTGCACTCCTTTAGAATTGTATCCTTTATTCTATATTGTCTCCCCATGTTATTCCTACCAGAATGAATCACTTCGCAGTTCTCTACACTGAACTTCATCTGCCACTTGTCTGCCCATTCCACCAACTTGTCTATGTCCTTTTGAAGTTCTACACTATCCTCCTCACAGTTCACAATGCTTCCAAGTTTTGTATCATCTGCAAACGTTGAAATTGTACCCTGTATACCGAGGTCTAGGTCATTAACATATATCAGGAAAAGCAAGGGTCCCAACTCTGATCCCTGGGGAACTCCACTACCTTCCTCCAGCCCGAAAAAATCCATTAACCACTACTCTTTGTTTCCTGTCACTCAGCCAATTTCACATCCATGTTGCTGCCATCCCTTTTATTCTATGTGCTACAAGTTTTCTCACAAGTCTGTTGTGTGGCACTGTATCAAATGCCTTTTGAAAGTCTATGTACATCACATTAACAGCATTGATCTCATCAACCCTCTCTGTTATCTCCTCAAAAAATTCCAGCAAGTTAGTTAATCATGATTTTCCCTTTCGAAATCCATGCTAACTTTCCTTAATTAACCCGCATTTGTCCATGTGACTATTGATTTCATCCCGAAATATTTTTTCTAGAAATTTTCCCACCACTGAAGTTAAACTGACTGACCTGTAGTTGCTGGGCTTATCGTTACACCCTTTTTTGAACAAGGGTGTAACGTTTGCAGTTTTCCAGTCTTCTGGCACCACCCGAGTCTAAGGAAGACTGAAAAATTATGGCCAGTGCCTCTACAAATTCCACCCTCACTTCCCTCAGTAGCCTTGGATGCATCTCATCTGATCCTGGTGCTTTATCCACGTTAAGTACAGACAGCCTATTTAATACTTCCTCTTTATCAATTTTAAACCCATCTAGTCTCTGACTTACCTCCTCTTTCAACATTGCCTGGGTTGCATCTTCTTCCTTGGTAAAGGCAGATGCAAAGTATTCATTTAATACCTCAGCTATGCCCTCTGCCTCCATGTGTAAATCCCCTTTCTGTTCACTAATCGGCCCCGCTCCTCCTTTTACCACCCTTTTACTATTTATATGCCTATAGAAAACTTTGGGATTTCCTTTAATGTTAGCTGCCAGTCTCTTTTCATGCTCTCTCTTTGCTTTTCTTATTTGCTTTTTCACTTCCCCTCTGGACCTTCTATATTCAGCCTGGTTCTCAATAGTATTTTCTAGCTGGCATCTGTCACACTTTTTCTTCTTTATCTTAATCTCTACCTCTTTTGTCATCCAATAAACTCTGGATTTGTTTGCCTTACTTTTCCCTTTGAGGGAACATACCTTGACTGTGCCTGAACTATCTCTTCTTTGAAGGTAGCCCATTGTTCATCTAACAGTTTTCCTGCCAACTTTTGACTCCAATTTATTCGCCCCAGCTCCATTCTTACCCCATTTAAGTTGGCCTTCCCCCAGTTAATTATTCTTACCCTGGATTGCTCTTTGTCCTTTTCCATAGTCAGCCTAAACCTTATGATACAATGATCACGATCCCCTAAATGCTCTCCTACTGATACTTGATCCACTTGGCCCACCTCATTCCCAAGAACCAGGTCTAGCAGTGCCTCCTTTCTTGTTGGACAAGCAAAATACTGTTGAAGAAAATTTTCCTGAACACTCTAGGAACTCTTGCCCCTCACTGTCCTTTACACTACTATTATCACAGTCTATGTTTGGGTAATTCAAATCTCCCATTTTAACTACTCAATAATTTTTGCACCTCTCTGTAATTTTCTCGCAAATTTGTTCCTCCACATCCTTCCCACTAGCTGGTGGCCTATAGACAACACCGAGCAATGTAACTGCACATTTTTTGATCCTTGGCTCAAGACAAGTTGATTCTGTCCTCGACCCCCCTGGGACATCCTTTTTCTCCAGCACTGCAATGCTCTCCTTAATCAATACCGCCACCCCTCCACCTTTTTTTCCCTTTCCTTTCTTTCCTGAACACCTTGTATCCAGGAATGTTTAACACCGGGTCCTGCCCTTCTCTGAGCAGGTCTCTGTTATAGCCACAACATCATATTTCCACATGACAATCTGCACTTGTACCTCACCAGTTTTATTAACCACACTCTGTGCATTCACACACATTCACATTAACCCTGATTCAGACTTTATTACTTTCTCCCTTACTCGGACCCCACCTAATAACTTACTATTCCCTACTCTTGTGCTATCTATTTCCCCTAGTATTCTGTGCTCCTTGATATTGCTCTCTGGTTGCTCCTGGTTCCAACACCCCTGACAAGTTACCAGTTTTGCTTCCCTCCTATCTGAACTCCCTCTCCGGTTCCCATCCCCCTGACAATTTAGTTTAAACCATTCCCAACAGCACTAGCAAATCTCCCTGTGAGAATATTCATCCTAGTTCTGCTCAGATACAACCCGTCGACAGGGGCGGCACAGTGGCGCAGTGGTTAGCACTGCAGCCTCACAGCTCCAGGGACCCGGGTTCGATTCTGGGTACTGCCTGTGCGGAGTTTGCAAGTTCTCCCTGTGTCTGCGTGGGTTTCCTCCGGGTGCTCCGGTTTCCTCCCACATGCCAAAGACTTGCAGGTTGATAGGTTAATTGGCCATTATAAATTGCCCCTAGTATAGGTAGGTGGTAGGGAAATATGGGGGACAGGTAGGGATGTGGTAGGAATATGGAATTAGTGTAGGATTAGTATGGATGGGTGGTTGATGGTCGGCACAGACTCGGTGGGCCGAAGGGCCTGTTTCAGTGCTGTATCTCTAAACAGATCCACCTGCCCCAGAACCGGTCCCAATGTCTCAGAAATCTGATGCCCTCCCTTCTCCAGTTCTCCAGCCACGTGTTCAATCGCTCATTTTCCTATTCCTATGCTCACTTGCACGTGGGACTGAGAGTAGTTCTGAGATTACTGCTTTTGAGGTCCTGCTTTTTAATCTCATTCCTAGCTCCCTAAAATCTGCTTTCAGGACCTCATCCCCCTTCTTACTTATGTCATTGGTACCAATGTGGACCACGACCTCTGGCTGTTCACCCTCCCCCAGAAGAATGTCCTGCAGCTGCTCCGTGACGTCCTTGACCCTGGCACCAGGGAGGCAACACACTATCCTGGAGTCGCGTTTACTGCCAGAGAAATGCCTGTCTGTTCCCCTTACTAATGAAACCCCTATCGCTACTGCTCTTCCACTCTTCCTGCTCTCCCATGCAGCTGAACCACCTGTGGTGCCACAAACTTGGCTCTGACTGCACTCCTCTGAGGAACCATCACCCTCACCAGTATCCAAAATGGAAAACCGATTAGCGAGTGAGATCATATCAGAGGACTCCTACATTACCTGCCTGGTTCTCTTAGACTGTCTGATGGTCACCCATTCCCTATTTGCCTGCATGCTCCTCCCTAAACGTGCTATCCACGTAGTCCTCCACCTCACGGATGTACAACAGTAACTCTAGCCGCCGTTCGAGTTCAGAAACCCAGAGCTCAAGCTTCTGCAGCTAGTGACACTTCCGACAGATGTGTTTGTCTCAGACACATGGTGCGTCCATGACTTCCCACATGTCACAGGCTGTACATTCCACTCGGCAAAGTTGCCCTGCCATACCTTAACTTTACAGACTATTTATTATAAGTAGAACAGCTTACCAGGTAGTCACCAACCAGTTCCTTCCAAAGCAAGAACCAAATACTGGAGGGTTAAAAATGTAGAAAAAAAAGTAGAAAAATGGAGCACCTCCTCTCTCCTTCACCGAACTCACCATTCACCAAACTCGAATCTCTACACTCAGCTTGCAATCTGCATACCATTTTCAACCATCTCCAAGGCATGTCAGAAGTGTGATGGAATTCTCTCCACTTACCTAGATGAGTGCAACACCAACAGCACTCAAGAAGAACAAAACCATCCTGGACAAAACAGTCCACTTGATTGGCAGCCCATCCACCACCTTCAACATTCACTCCCTGCACCACTAGCGCACAGTGGCAGCAGTGTATACTATCTGCAAGATGTACTGCAGCAACTCATCAAGTCTCATTCAACAGCACCAACCGAACCCACGAGCTGTACCACCTAGAAAGACAAGGACAGCAGGCACATGGGAACACCACTATCTACAAGTTCCCCTCCAAACCACACACCATCCTGACTTGAAACTCTATCACCGTTCCTTCACTGTTGTTAGGTCAAATACCTGGAACTCCCTCCCTAACAGCAGTGTGGGTGTACCTATACCACATAGACTGCAGTGGTTCAAGGAAGCAGCTCACCACCACCTTCTCAAGGGCAATTACAGATGGGCAATCAGTGACCCACATCCCATGTAAGAATTTCAAAAAAAGAATACAAGCCTGTAACCTGTCCTCATAATTTAACTTTCTTTTAGCTCTGGTATCATTCTGATGAATCTCTGTACCCCCTTCAATGTCAGTATATACTGCCTGAGGTGTGCTGCCCAGAGTTGAATACAGTACTCTAGATGGGGTCTAACCAGAGCTACAGCTGTAACGTCATTTCCACCCTTTTGTATTTCCGCCCTCTTGAGACTGTCATTGGCCCTTCCTATCTATCCCTTTGTCAATTAGCACGCGGCTTGGGTTATAATCCTGAGATTACTACCCGTGAGGTCATGCTTTTCAATTTAGCACCTAGCTCCCGATAGTCTCTTAGCGGGACCCCTTCCCTACCCTATCATTAGTTTACATTCCAATGAAACGCTGGCTGACCGAAATAAACGGAGTCCTAAACACACGAACTGGCAACTTTGAAATTGATGCTAATACAAACAGTAAATGATTTTGTCTTTTGGCCAATATTTGGATATTTTAAGTGTTGGGGACTGCTGTTATTTTTATGGAACTCCTAACACACATTGCACAGGGAAATGGGAGAGCACTGAGATCATAGCAGAGGCGTTTCTGGTACCATCAGATCAAAGAATTGCTGGCACTTTGAAAGGGCAATTGCTTTTCAAGATAGAGAGGGGATGATGTCATGGAGGACAGCATCTCCCAAACCTGCAACCTCTACCACCTAGCTTTGGACTTACTCATTGCACAGGCTTCCTGTGTCAGGTACTTAGTGTGCATTTTGAAGCGGTGAGAGCATGTGAAACTGAGTAGTTCCCAAAGCAGTCTGCACCTCAAAATGCTATGCCTTCAATTCTAAGAATCACATGAATTGTCACTGTAATTTCACAATTTTGATAACTTTCTGTTTCGGATCACCTAGATGTCGAGCAAGATGACATTGTGCCAGATGATGCTGATCTAAAAGCAAGAAAATCTTCTGCTGCAGGTCAAAATTTTATTTTCTAATGCCATTATGCAATGCTTTAGCCAGTAAGTAGTCACTATTCTCACATTATTTTAACAGCCCAAAAATGTAGTGGATGTTTCTTAGTTCCCTGCTTTGCACTGACTATTTCATGTAAAATCTTCAAAGATGGGCTCCATGTAATGCATCATGAAACACTCAGTCAAAAGCTACTGAAAAGAGCCACTAGGTTTCAGACTGTTAAATTTTTGGAAAAGTTTGGGGAATAAATTGGAGACGCCGGCAGGTTTAAGAAGGAAGTCTGAGAGAGAGCAAGGCGAGACAGCAGCAGGATAAAGTAACGGGTCTGAGAGAGAGCAAGGCGAGACAGCGGCAGGATAAAGGAGCGGGCCTAGGGGGAAGTGCATGGCTTCAGAGCTGACTGACTGCATTCTAAAGTAGATCGAAGTGTGACATCACAGGGAAGAAGGTAAGTTATTGGTTGGTGAGTATTTTCTCGTTTTTCTCTAAGCTAGGGTATTGGTTCAAATTAGGAGCTGGAAAATTGAAAACATTCTGTTGGGGTTACTATAACAGTAAGTGATTTAATAAGAGTATAAGCAGAGAACAGGTCTGGAGGTATTAATTAAAATTGATAGTTTCAACAAGATACTAAGTAGATTGTTAAAGAGGGAACAGAGGGATTTTGTTTACATCATGGATGGGCAGCTTACAACTCCTGTGCCGTGTGGGAACCTCCGGACAATTCACGTATCTTGGGGGACCACCTGCTTCAGCTCAAGCTCAGGATTTCCAAGCTTGAGGGGCAGCTGGCATCACTGTGGAGCATCGGGGAGCAGCAGAGTTCCCAGAGGTGGTCACCCCACAGGCAGTAAGAGTTCAAGATCGTAGATGGGTGACCATCCAGAAGAGTAGGAAGAGGCAGGAGGTCCAGGAGTCTTCGAGGTGTGTGCCACTCTCAAACAGGTACTCATCAGCGGACACTGCTGGGAGTGACAATACCCTGAAGGAGTGCAGTCCTGACCACGACACCAATGGGCAAGGGACTGTACAGGAGGGAACAGCAAAGTGTAGAAATGCAGTTTTATAGGAGATTCCATATTCAGAGGACAGACATTTCTGTAACCTCCATTGAGTCCCACATGGTGTGTTGGCCTCCCTGCTGCCAGGGTAAAGGACATCACGGAGAGGGTGCAGAATATTCTGCAGCGGGAAGGGAGTGAGCTGTGGTCTGTGTTGGTACCAACTACATTGCAAATGCAGGTATTAAGGTCCTCCGGTCAGGTTTTCAAGAGCTAGGGAGGATGTTGAAGAGTAGGACCTCGAAGGTAATAATCTCTGGGTTAGTCCCAGTGCCAGCGAGAATAGAAATAGGAAGATAAGGAGAAATAATGTATGGCTTGAAACATAGTGCAGGAGGGAGGGCTTCAGTTTCCTGGGGCAGAAGGCACCAATTCAAAAGGGACGAGTTGCACCTCAACAGGATTAGGACCAATGTCCTCACGGGGAGGTTCACTAGTGTGGCTGGGGAGAGTTTAAACTAAATTGGCAAGGGGGTGGAACCCAGCATATAGAAGTAGAAAAGAGGAATAAGGTGCATAATATGAACATGTTGAACAGTACTAGAAAAGGGAGTAATTCCATATTAGATAGGAGTGGACTGAGAAGGACTATGAGGAATACAAATACAGGATTACAATGCATGTGTGTAAATGCGTAAAGTGTGGTGAATAAGGTTGGTGAGCTGCAAGTCACATAGCAGAACGGGAATATGATGTAGTGGCAATAACAAACGTGGCTTAAAAATGGTGCTTAATGTACAAGGCTATAAAGTGTTAAGAAAAGATAGAGAAGGAAATAAGGGAGATGGGCTGGCAGTTACTGATTAGAAAAGACATTGTAGTGTTGGACAGGGAGGATGTGCTTGACAGGGCAAGGCATTTGGTTGGAGTTGAAAGGCAAAAGGGTATAATCCCGCTACTAGAGGTATTTAATAGGATTCCAAATAGAGAGAAACAGAGGAGCAAACCTGCAGGGAAATGAGATGCGCAAGAACTATAGAGTGGTGATATTGGGGTCTTTAATTACCAAATATTGATTGGGATAATTTCTCGAGTGAAAGGAGGGGGAGGAATTTCTGGATTGTGTCAAGGAGAACCTCCTTGATCAGTATGTTCTCAGCCCAACTAGAAAGGAGGCATTGCTGCATCTGGTGCTGGGAAAGGAGGTGGGCCAAATGGACCAACTGTTTGGGGAGCACTTGGGTAAGAGTGATCATTGTATCATAAGATTTAGATTAGTAATGCAGAAAAGCAAGGAAGAAAATGAGGTAGAACATCTGGAGTGGAAGAGGGCTGATTTCTCTGCGATGAGAGGGGATCTAGCCAGGATAAAATGGAACCAAAGACTGGCAAGGAAAGCTGTAATGGAACAATGGGTTATCTTTAAGGAAGATATATTTCAGGTACAGGCTAGGTATGTTCCAACAAGAGTGAAAGGTAGGGGAACCAAGAACAGGGCTCCTTGCATGACAAGGGAGGTAGAGATTATGATGAAACAAAAAAGAGCATGTATGGCGCATGTCAGGTGAATTCTCCAAGTGAGAACGAGACCATATACAATAAGTTGAGAGGGGAGGTGAAGAGGAAAATAAGACTGGCAAAGGGAGAATATGAGAATAGAATAGCAGTCAACATAAAAGGAAACCCAAAAATCATCATCTGGCATGTAAATAGTAAGCAGATAGTAAGAGCTGGAGTGGGTTCGAATAGGGACAAAGAAGTTAATATATGCTTAGAGGCACAGGCAAGGCTAGAATTCTTAATGAGTACTTTGTATCGGTGTTGACTAAAAAAGAGAAATCTGACAAAATCGTTAGAAGCAGAGACAGTAGAAGCAATGGATAGAGTAATAATTGAGAGGGATGAAATACTGGGGCCTTGACAGAAATCTTTGCATCCTCATTGGTTACAGGTGAGGTCCCAAAGGACTGGAGAATAGCCAATGTTGTTCCTTTGTTTAAGAAGGGTAGCAAGGATAATCCAGGAAATTATAAGCCGGTGAGCCTTACGTCAGTGGTAGGGAAATTATTAGAGAGGATTCTTTGGGACAGGATTTACTCCCATTTGGAAACAAACGAACTTATTAGCGAGAGGCAGCATGGTTTTGTGAAGGGGAGGTCGTGTCTCACTAACTTGATTGAGTTTTTTGAGGAAGTGACGAAGATGATTGATGAAGGAAGGGCAGTGGATATTGTCTATATGGACTTCAGTAAAGCCTTTGACAAGGTCCCGCATGGCAGACTGGTACAAAAGGTGAAGTCACACAGGATCAGAGGTGAGCTGGCAAGATGGATACAGAACTGGCTCGGTCCTAGAAGACAGAGGGTAGCAGTGGAAGGGTGCTTTTCTGAATGGAGGGCTGTGACTAGTGGTGTTCCGCAGGGATCAGTGCTGGGACCTTTGCTATTTGTAGTATATATAAATGATTTGGAGGAAAATATAGCTGGTCTGATTCATAAGTTTGCAGACGACACAAAGGTTGGTGGAGTTGTGGATAGTGATGAGGATTGTCAGAGGATACAGCAGGATATACATCGGTTGGAGACTTGGGCGGAGAAATGGCAGATGGAGTTTAATCCAGACAAATGTGAGGTAATGCATTTTGGAAGGTCTAATGCAGGTGGGAAGTATACAGTAAATGGCAGAACCTTTAGGAGTATTGACAGGCAGAGAGATCTGGGCGTACAGGTCCACAGGTCACTGAAAGTGGCAACGCAGGTGGATAAGGTAGTCAAGAAGGCAAACAGAATGCTTGCCTTAATCGGTCGGGGCATAGAGTATAAAAATTGGCAAGCCATGCTGCAGCTGTACAGAACTTTAGTTAGGCCACACTTAGAATATTGCGTGCAATTCTGGTGGCCACACTACCAGAAGGACGTGGAGGCTTTGGAGAGGGTACAGAAGAGGTTTACCAGGATGTTGCCTGGTCTGTAGGGCATTAGCTATGAGGAGAGATTGGATAAACTCGGATTATTTTCACTGGAACGACGGAGGTGGAGGGGCAACATGATAGAGGTTTACAAAGTTATGAGAGGCATGGACAGAGTGGATAGTCAGAAGCTTTATCACAGGGTGGAAGAGTCAGTTACTAGGGGACATAGGTTTAAGGTGCAAGGGGGAAAGTTTAGAGGGGATGTGCGAGGCAAGTTCTTTACACAGAGGGTGGTGAGTGGCTGAAACTTGCTGCCGAGGGAGGTGGTGGAAGCAGGTACGATAGCGATGTTTAAGAGGCATCTTGACAAATACATGAATAGGATGGGAATAGAGGGATACGGTCCCCGGAAGTGCAGACGGTTTTAGTTTAGGCAGGCATCAAGATCGGTGCAGGTTTGGAGGGCTGAATGACCTGATCCTGTGCTGTACTGTTATTTGTTCTTTGTACTGAAAAGACTGGCTATGCTTAGGTTAGATAAGTCACCTGGTCCGGATGGCTTGCATCCCAGGTTGCTAAAGAAAGTGGAGGTGGAGATAGCGATAGGGCTTGTCGTATCTTCCAATCTTCCCTAGATACGACAGAGGTGCCAGGGCATAGGAGAGTGGCAAATCTGACACCCTTATTCAAGAAAGGGTATAAGGACAGTCCTAGCAACTACAGGCCAGTTAGTGGGGCCTGGGGCAGCAACTACACAAGTGGCAGAGGTGGGATTAGGAATGCTGTCATTCTGGGAGAGGACAGCACTATTCCATGGAGCTACTGCCACTCTTCAGGGTGGAGCCTCAACAATCCCGGTGATCTGTTTGAGAACAGATTGATGGACTGTTGTGATGCCCTGAAAAACCCTTTCACAACAGTGGTACAAAAAGCATGATAGCAGCAGTCTGGGCTCCCAAGCCAGCAGTCAGATTCCAAGGCAGCAGTTGGAGCTTTAATTGAAGCTGGCTGTGCCACAAAGGAAGCTGTGTGTAACCCAGAGTGTTGAAAGAGGTAGCTATGGAGATAGTGGATGCATTGGTGATCATCTTCTAAAATTCTATAGATTCTGGGACGGTTCCTGTAGATTGGAAGGTAGCAAATGTCACTCGACCATTTAAGAAGGGAGGGAGAGAGAAAACAGAAATCGGGAATAGTCAGCATGGTTTTGTGAAAGAAAAATCATGTTTAACCAATTTATTGGAGTTCTTTGAAGGAGTGACATGTGCTGTGGATAAAGGGGAGCCCATTGATGTACTGTCCTTGGATTTCCAGAAGGCATTTGACAGGGTCCCAGATAAAAGGTTATTGCACAAAGTAGGAGCTCGTGGTGTAGGGGGTAACATATGAGCATGGATAGAAGATTGGCTGGCTGGCTGGCAGAAAACAGAGAGTATGCATAAATGCGTCCTTTTCTGATTGGCAGGATGTGACGAGTGGAGTCCTGCAGGGGTCAGTGCTGGGGCCTCAACATTTAACAATTTATATCAATGATTTAGATGAGGGGAGCAATGGCATGGTAGCAAAATTTGCAGATGACAAAAAGATAGGTAGGAAAGTATGTTGTGAAGAGGACATTAGGAGGTTGCAGATTGATATAGATAGGTTGAGTGAGTGGGCAAAAATCTGGCAGATTGAATATAATGTGGGAAACTATGAAGTTGTTCACTTTGCCAGGAAGAATAAAAAAGCAGAGTATTATTTAAACGGAGAGCGACTGCAGAATTCTGAGGTGCAGAGAGATCTAGGTGTTCTAGTGCATGAGTCACAAAAAGTTAGTGTGCAGGTGCAGCAAGTAATAAAGAAGGCTAATGGAATACTATCCTCTATTAAGAGAGGAATTGAAAATAAAAGTAAGGATGTTATGCTTGAGTTATACAGTGCATGGGTGAGACCACATCTTGAATACTGTGTGCAGTTTAGGTCTCCTTATTTAAGGAAGGATGCGTTGGCGGCGATTCAGAGGAGGTTTATTAGATTGATACCTAGATTGAGCAGTTGTTTTATGAGGAAAGGTTGGACAGACTGGGTTTGATTTCGCTGGAGTTTAGAAGAGTGAGGGGAGATTTGATTGAAGTTTATAAGATCCTGAATGGTCTTAACAAGGTGGATGTGGAGAGAATGTTTCCTCTTGTGGGTGAGTCCAGAACTAGGGGACACTGTTTTAAAATTAGAGGTCGCCCTTTTAGGACAGAGATAAGGAGACATTTTTTCTCTCAGAGGATTGTGTGACTTTGTAACTCTCTACCTCAGAAGGTGGTGGAGGCGGGGTCATTGCATATTTTTAAGGCGAAGGTAGATAGGTTCTTGTTAGGCAAGGGAATCAAGGGTTATCAGGGGTAGATGGGAGTGTGGAGTTCGAAACACAAACAGATCAGCCATGATCTTATTGAATGGCGGAGCAGGATCGAGGGGCCAAATGGCCTCCTTCTGCTCCTAATTCATATGTTCGTATGTAAGCATAATTAGCCTTTCCTGTCTATCAATTTTCACCATCCATTACCTCTACAATCTCTGCTTCTACTGCTATTTTGCCAGCATCCTCGTCCCTAGTAAACATTGTTTCAAAGTACTCATTAAGTATTCGAGACTTGCCCTATACCTCTAAATATATTTCACCCTCTTTGTCCCTAATAGGCCACACCCCATCTCTTACTACCTGCTTACTATTTAGATGCTGGTAGAAGATCTCTTGTTTCTGTTTTATGTTAACTGCCATTCCATTCTCATATTCTGTTTTTTCCAGTCTTATTTTCCTCTTCACTTCCCCTTTCAACTTATTGTATTTGCCTGGTTCTCACTTGAGGAACTCACCTGACATGCATCATACACCCTCTTTTTTTGTTTCATCATATTCTCTATCTCCCTCTTCATCCAAGGAACCTTAGCTTTGGTTTCCCTACCTTTTACCCTTGTTGAAATGCACCTAGCCAGTACCTGAAACAACTCTTCCTTAAAGATCACCCATTGTTCTGTTACAGTTTTTCCTGTCAGTTTTTGTTTCCATTTTGCCCTGGCTAGTTCCCCTTTCATCCCATTGAAGTTATCCCCCTTGCAATCTAGAAGTTCTGCTTTAGATTGTTTCTTGCTCTTTCCAGATACAAAATTGGCTGAGTGATAGGAAACAGAGTAGTTATGAACAGTTAGTTTTCAGACTAGTGGAAGATATATAGTAGGGTTCCCCAGGGAGCGGTGTTGTGGCGCCTCCTTTTCTTAATATAAATTAATGGCCTGCACTTGGCTGTACTGGTTACAGTTTCAAATTTTGCGGATGACACAAAACTTGGGAGTATTGTGAACTGTGAGGAGGATAGTGATAAACTTAAAAAGACATAGGCTGGTGGAATGGGCAGTTAAGTAGCAGATGAAAGTTAATGCAAAAAAGTGTGAAGTGATTCATTTTGGTAGGAACAATGAGGAAAGGCAATATAAATTAAAGGGCACAATTCTAAAAGGGATGCAGGAGCACAGGGACCTGGGGGTATGTGTACATAAATCATTGAAGGTTGCAGGGCAGGTTAAGAAAGCAGTTAATAAAGCATATGGCATATGAGATCCTGATTTTTATAAATCAGGGCATAGAGTACAAAAACAAGGAAGTTATGATAAATCTGTATAAAACACTGGTTCGGCCTCAACTGGACTGTTGTGTCCATTTCTGTGCACCACACTTTCAGAACAACATTAAGGCATTAGAGAGGGTGCAGAAAATATTTACGAGAATGATTCCAGGGATGAGGAACTTCAATTATGTGGATAGGTTGGAGAAGCTGGGACTCTGGTCCCAGAGATTAAGAGGAGATTTGATAGAGGTGTTCAAAATCATGAGGGGTCTGGACAGAATAGATGGGGAGAAACTGTTCCAATTGGCCAAAGGATCCAGAACCAGAGAGCACTGAATTAAGGTGATTGGTAAAAGAAGCAACAGTGATATGAGGAAACACATTTTACGCAGCAAGTGATTAAGATCTGGAATGCACTGCCTGAGAGTGTGGTGGGGACAGATTCAATTGAGGCTTTCAAGAGAGAACTGGATAATTATCTGAAAAGAAAAAAATTGCAGGACCACAGGGAAAAGGTGGGAGAGTGGGACTAGGTGAGTTGCTCTTGCAGAGAGCCGACAAGACATGATAGGCAGTTGTAATGCTGGTCTCTTGCTCTATTGTCCAGCAAGAGCAGGTAAATTGGTTGGGCAAACTGGAAGTTCACGTTTGGTCAGGAAAAAAAATAAACTTTATTGCACAGATCTTCCTTGCAGCATTTGTTTGCAATGGACAGTGGGTGGTGGAGCACTTCTAAAGACTCCAGCTGCATATTGGGTCACTGGCCTCATTGTCATTAGAAATGGGTCTTTATAATGATCTTTACATATTCTCATTGTGCCAGTTGCTTATGAGGCACTGAGAGCAAGTGAAGTTGAATCATGCCCAAAGCAGTCAGCACCTCAAAATGTTATGCCTTAGGTGGCAATATCACATTAATGATCATTCTACTTTCAAAATTTTGATGACTTTATATTTCAGATCACCAAGTTCCCAGGATGCACACCATTCTGTCATCTGATATTGGTGTACAAACAATAGGAGTAAAATCTTCTGTTTCAGGTAAAAAAATAATTTTCTAGAGGTTTTCAGTAAGAATGTGTCATTTATGTGTTTTTTTTAATCGTAAATGAATCACTTGATAATCCACTCCATCCTCTTCCAGCATTATTTTAACAACCGAAAAATATGGTGCATCTGATTGATATTAACCCCCTCCTCACCCACAATGGGAGGAAGAGGGTTGAGGAAAGGGTTTAAAAATCATGAAACACAACCCCAACGCACTGCTTATGGAAGCACGATGGGGGGGAATTTTATGCTGTCCCCCACGGCGACTTTGGAGGTGAGGAGAGCATATAATCGGGTGGGATGATGACGGGGGTGTGGGCCCCATCACCTTCCCACCTCCACCCAAATTATGTCCGAGGTGGGAAGACCCATGGTTGGTCTTCCTGCCCTGCTGCCAATTGAGGCGCAATTAAGGGCCTCATCCCACCATCGCCGGTATTAGTCCAGCTGCAGGGGGTTTGAGGTTGCTGGGGCCAGTCAGGCAGGCCCCAGCGACAGGGTGGGGTGATGTTAATGAGGGCGGGGGTGTTATTCCCAAGGAGATGGCCATTGCCACCAGGGGTACCTTCCAGGGGCCAAGGATTGCCCTACAGAAGGGCCCCCCCCACCCTGCTAGGAGCTCGCCAGGTCTCACCTGGTGGCATCTCCATGCAGCCACGGGCCCCTCCGTCCTCAACAAAATTGGGAGTGGAAGTGGGAAGAGCCCCTTAAGCGGCCATTAATTGGTCACATAAGGGCCTCAGTTGGCCCGGGGAAGAGAGGCCATCCACGGCCCTCCCCGCCCCGGGCAAAATGGCAGGGAACCTGGGCAATGCCAGGAATGGCATCCCTTGCCATTTTGTTTGCCCCCTCTCCTCCATGTCCATCTCTAAGGGCAGAATAAAATCCTGCCCATTGTGTTGATTTGACTGACGGTAGTCTACTCCAATTTGATGTTAATCGTGCCTTTGATAGAGGACACCACTTAATATTTCACCAACATTGTGAAACTTACCAGGTTTAATTATTCACAGTAACAGTAAATAGGATATAATAAGGGTGTAACAAAAAATGAAGCATTTTTGCCTAGAGGATTAGTTATTGAATTCTTTTTCATTGGTCACAATACAGTTAAAGTCAGATACTTTTGGCTTAATTTTCAAGCTGCAGAAAACATCGATTGCAGTCTGGGCTACAAAAGCTATTTCAAAGCTATTGATTGCTGCACTGTCTGATATGGTGTTGACCTTGGATGGGGTCTCATCTCAAACCTCATTCAAAGTGGTTGGGGAAGATCAATAGGTAAATCTATACAGTGACAGGGGAGGGGAGGGACAAGTCATTCAGTTGTAATGGACATGTGGAAAATAGCGTGGCTGGTTTCCACTGGTCACCTCTCAACTGATCACAGGGAGTGTTTTGTTTCGTTAGTGTTTCAGCCACTGTGTTTTGTTGGTCAAATAAACACACAGTGACAGGTTTTCTCATGAGGTTAAAACAGAAGATTAAATATTTATTAAACAATAATCACCCAAAATGTTCTCAACACCACCCACGCATGCATTCACTTTCTCATGCACACTCAAGAAAAGATAGAAGATAAAGGGTAAGAGGCGTTAAGAGTTCAAAGTGTAAAAGTCTGCTGTTTTCAGGAAAAACCTGTGGGATCCTCTTAGAAGGTTAGCTTCAGAGTTGCAGGCCTGTTTGCTGGTTGTCTTGCCCTTGCTGGGATACTGAAGTGTCCTAGCAGTCAACACTTCAGTTTGAAGACAGCGCTGGTATTTCATAGATCAATTTTCACAGGTGGAGGAGTTGCTCAAAAGGCACTCTCTTACTTCTCTGCTGCAGTCATTTGCCAACTCATCTCAGCAGGGTTCAAATGTCTTTCTTGAAATTGATCTCTCTCTCAGCCTTGTACTTTCAATGATGGCTTTCAATGGTCCCTCTGTGGCTGGAGGCCCTAGACTGATGTTCTTGCTGTTCTGATGATTTAATGACTAATGACTGCCTTTGTTCTCCAAAAAGGTTACCTTTTAAGATAAATTCATAAAGTGTTGGTTTCACCCATCTGACTTTAGGCTTTTGGCTCCTAAGGGGCTATACAATGACTTCTGATCTCAGCCCATTTTGATAAGATGAGGAATGTTCACACCTTACTGTAGCGGTTATAGCTGGAGAAGGTGACACAGTGGTAATGTCACTTAACTAGTAATCCAGAGGTTGAGGCTAATGCCCTGAGAACACAGGTACAAATCCCACCATGGCAACTGATGAAATTTAAATTTAATTGAAAGCTAGTCTCTTTAATGGTGCCATGAAAATATTGTCGATTGTCATTAAAAACCCATCTGGTTCGCCTTACCTGGTCTGGCCTAAATGTGACTCCAGACCAGGGTTGTCCAACATATGGCCCACAGGCCAAGAACTGGCCCGCCAAAGGTTTCCACCCAGATGTAAACTGTACCCGGAGCCATTCCTCATCCTCACCAGGACTCCAGACTGGAGATGTGAAATTTCCCATTGTCTTCTTGCAGACCTGCCTTTAAAAACATCGCAAGTCAGTCTCACAACTGACAATTGCTGACAGAGGATACAGCCTTTCCTCAACTTTGGAAAGATTCGGGGATTTTTAACAGCTCACCGGAAAACCCTGAATCTGTCCGATGTTGGGGAACGGCTGTACCCGCTGTCAGCAACTATCAACTATGAAACTGACAGTAAAGCCTGGCTCGGGTATAAAATTAAACCCGACCCAGGCCCGACCCGACCCAAAAATATCAAACATATTATTGAAACATAAAAAAAAAACTACAAAACAAAGCAGTACAGTCCAGCCCAACCCAACCCGAGCCCGAATGCTGGTTAGAGAATATAGACCCGACCCAACCCGAACCCAACACACACAGTTGGGTTTGGTCGGGTAGCCAGGCTTTAACTGACAGTGCCATGTTTTTTTTAAAAACTGATCAACCATCTTCTGAGCATCCCCGCTCTCTGCAACTGTCAGAGAGAGAGAGAAAGGGGGAGAGAGAGAGGGACAAACAGAGAAAGGGGACAGAGAGAGGGACAAAGAGAGAGAAAGGGGGACAGAGAGAGAGAGCGGGACAAAGCGAGGGAGACACAGAGAGAGCGCGAGGGAGACAGAGAGAGAGAGAGAGAGAGTGAGGGAGACAGAGAGGGAGGGGGACAGAGAGAGAGAGGGGACAGAGAGGTGGGGGAGACAGGGAGGAAGGGGGAGACAGGGACAGAGAGAGGGAGAGGGAGGTGGCAGAGAGAGAGGGAGGATATAGAGAGAGAGTGATCAAGAAAGTAAGTCAATAAATTAGTCTTCTCATTTAAAGCTTCTTCACAAAAATGTACATTTGTTGCTGTTTTGATTAATAGTAAGATAAATTTTAATGCCTTTATTTTTCCAAAATTATCTCACCGGCCTCCCATGTAAGACAAAAATTGTAATATGCCCCCCCACGCAAAAAGGTTGGACAACCCTGCTCCAGACCCAATGTGATTGACTGTTAACTGTCCTCTGAAATGGTCCAGCAAGATATTCAGTTGTGAAGGGTAATTAGGGATGGGCAACAAATGGTGTGACGCCCATGTCCCATGAAAGAATAAAAAAAGACGGAGCATCTGCTAATGCCTTTGCTGTAGCTCACTTGTGGATAGCTCACATTCATGTGTGATGAGCTGTTTAATTTCAATGCAAATGAAATGACTTTCAGTTCATGGGTGTGTATATCAGTGCAGGATGAGGAATGTGTCATGTGACTTTGTCCTTCATCTTGTTGAAGGCAAGTGTACTAGTATTTTTGAAACCAGGTGATTACTGACAACGCAGCCGACAGCTTACGTGCACATGCACAGATTAGTTCCTACCCTCTGCTCATGTGCTGTGTTCCGCAGTGCCAGGACCGGTTGGCGCATGCGCAGATGACGTCATCTCGTAACGCGGGCAGATGGTGGGGGGATCCGGGCCGGAGAGAGCAGGGGTGGGGAGAGAGGGGCTCTGGGGTGGGGGGAGAGAGCAGGGGTGGGGAAAGAGGGGGGAGCGGGTAGAGAGCGGCTGCGGGGAGAGCACGGCTGAAGACCTTGCTGGTGGCGGGTGCGCTCTCCTCCTTCCCCCCGCCGCCCACCTGCTCACTCACCCCCCCCCCCCCCCCCCCACCTGCTCACTCACAGCTCCTGGCCCGCTCGCTCACAGCTGCCACCCCCCACACCCCGACTGCTCGCTCACCGCCCGCTTGCCACACCCCGACTGCTGGCTCGCCCGCTCGCTCCCTCCCCTCCCCGGCCTGCTTGCTCCCTCCCTCCCCTCCCCGCTCGCTCCCTCCCTCCCCTCCCCAGCCGCTCACTCCCTCCCCTCCGGCCGTTGTGTGCTGCCATGTGTTTAGGTTGCCATTGTGTGATTATTTGAGCAGTGCCATCTTTAATCCTAGCAGCTGCTTGATGTCGCAGACTGTGATGTTTTAGTGGCACAGGCTGCATTTGTGCATGTGCCATTGCAGCACCACCTAGTGGTGGTGTTGTCAGCAAATGCAGCCTTTTTGAAATTGCTCTATTTTTTTATAATTCTTTGGTTTATTTTGTATTTCCATCGCTGCACTTCCTGTGAGTGAGACCTCCTCCAAAAAGGGAAAAAAATGAAATGCCTTGAATTTCATTTTTTTGTTTGTTTATTTCTTATGGTTTAGAAAGTAAGGAAGAAAGAAGATATTGGGTCACACAACTACACACATTCATTTCATACATTCCTCAGGCTTTCAGCACTGATTCTGGTACAAACTTTTGTTGATGATGTTTTTCACATTCTGGACAGTGCATCAGCTAGGACGTTGTTTCCTCCAGCTATGTGTATCATTTTCAGGTTAAAGGGTTGGAAAAGCCTGGTATTTTTAACTTTGAAATTTTCCAGGAATGTGAGTGGGTTGTGGTGTAAATTTGAATCTCTTTGTGTCCGTTATTCATGTAGATTTCTAAATGTTGAAGAGCTAGGAGAAGCCTTAATGCTTTTTTTTCGATGGTGGAATATTTCTTTTGATGTCTGTTTAGTTTTTATGAAAAATAGCCAGTTGGTTTTTCAAAGCCTGAATTATCATCTTGGAGTAAAAGCGCGCCTATTCCAACATCATTGGTGTCGAAAGCCGTCTTAAAAGGTTTGTTGAAATTTGGGCCTGCTCTGACCACACCCCTTTTGCACTTCTCTTTAGCAGGTCTGTTAAGGGAGCAGCTAAGGTGCTGAAGTTGGGAACAAATTTACAGTAGAACCCACACATTCCCAGGAAACGCATGATTTCCCTCTTGGTTTTTGGAATGGGGGAAATCTGCCAGGGCTTGCACTTTTTCTGCTATTGGTGACACTCGACGTTTGCCTACAATGTGGCCTAAATAGGTTATTTTGGCTTCGGTGAACTCGCCTTTTGCCAAGTTGGCCACTAGATGTACGTTCTGTAGACCCTTAAAGAGTTCCCTTAAATGATTTAAATGGTCTTCCCAGGTGTTACCGAAAACTAGCAAGTCATCAAGGTAAACAACACAGTTGTTTAAACCAGCTACCACCTGATTCGTTAATCTTTGGAATGTGGTTGAGGCATTTTTCAGACCGAATGGCATTACTTGATACTGAAATAGGCCATCGCAGGTGACAAAGGCTGAGATTTCCTTTGCTTTCTGTGTCATTGGAACTTACCAGTATCCTTTTAATAAATCTATTTTTCTGATGTAGGTGGAATTTCCTACTTGGTCTATGCAGTCTTCGATACTGGGGATTGGATATGAGTCGGTTCTTGTAACTGCATTGACCTTGCAGTAATCAATGCAGAGCCGAGCTGAACCATCAGGTTTGGGAATAAGTACTATAGGAGAGCTTCAGCTGCTTTGGCTGGTTTTAATTAAATCATTTTCCTGCATGTACTGGACTTCCTTGCAGACCTAAGCTAGCTAATTGGGGTTCGATCTAGAGGGTTTCTTTTTTGTTAGTGGGGTCTCTCCTACATCCACATCGTTTTACTGTTAAGGGTGTGCAACCTGGTTTGTCCTTACAGACTTCCTTGAACTCCTTTAGTAATGTGGTTATGTTCAGAGAGATAGTCAAGCATTGTGTCTAATCTCCTCAGAATTTCAGTATTTTCCAATTTGGCAGTAGGGGGGTTCAGTTTTAGAATTTTCAGGGTTCTCTTTGTTGTCCAGTTCATCCTCACTACTACTCTGCTCCTCAATTGCTTTTACTGCTTGGTACAAACTTACTGGTCTGTCCAGTTCCCAACAGTGGTATCTTTTTAACACGTTAACATGACACACTCTTTGTTTTTTCTTCCTATCTGTTCTCTTAGTTAATTGGTTTACATTGCTCACCTTTTTTCCGACACTAAATGGACCACTAAACCTGGCTTTTAGAGGTTCGCCCTGCAAGGGTAACAACACCAGAACTTGGTCTCCTGGTTTAAACTCAGGGACTACACCTTTCTTATCTGTCTGCCTTTTTGTTTTCTCCTGAGAGGTTTTGAGGTGTTCCTTTGCTACTGCACAGGCTCGGAAAAGTCTTTCCTGGAAGGTGGACAAATAATTCAGTAATGAGTTCTCCTCCCTTTGATCTCGGAACTTTTCTTTGATTAATTTTAGGGAGCCTCACCTCATGTCCAAAAGTCAATTTGAAGGGGCTAAAACCTGTGGATTCATGAGGGGAATCCCTGAATCCCTGGTGGCAAACAGCAAGAAAATTACTCCATTGTCCCAGTCATGGGGTACTCACAACAATATGCTCAGAGCATAGTTTTTAGGGTCTGATGGTACCGTTCCAGGGCCCTTTGTGATTGTGGGTGATATGCTGAAGATTTCAGCTGGTCAACACCAATGCTTTACATGATCTCCTGGAACATTCGGGACATGAAACTGGTTCTCTGATTGGACTGTATTTGTCTGGAGAGTCCGTATCTGGTGAAAAACTGGGTTAACTCCTCGAACACAGCTTTGGCAGTAATTTTCCTCAAGGGAATGGCTTCTGGGAATCATGTGGCCATATCCATGATGGTTAAAAGATATTGATAACCTGTCCTGGTTTTGGATAGGGGTCCCACACAATCAATTAAAACTCTACTGAAAGGTTCCTCGAAAGCAGGAATGGGGATCAGTGGAGCAGGTTTGATTATGGTTATGGTTTCCCAACAACTTAACAGGTGTGACAGATCTGACAAAATTTAACCACATCTTTGTGGATTTGTGGCCAGTAAAAATGTCAGCTAATCTGGGCCTGAGTCTTTCTGATACCCACGTGCCCAGCCATAGGGATTTCATGGGCAATTTACAGAATCTGCTTGAGCTATTTTGGAGAAACTACAATTTGATGAATCACTGTCCACTCCTCTTCAACGGGTCACTGTGGGGGTCTCCACTTCCTCATAAGGATTTGATTTTTAAGATAGTAACGCTCAGGCATTTTCTCTGCCTCTGCCTCAGAATAGGCTGTCTGTGCTATCCTTTTTAAGTCAGGGTCTGCCTTCTGAGCTTCAGTTAGGAAGGGTTTACTTAATACCTCTCCTAAATCACCAAAAACGTTTCAGCCAGCCAAACCCATGAGTTTTCTGACTGAATTACTGACTCAGTTCTCTCTGAGGAAGCTTGCTTGGCCATTGACCTGGTTATGACACAGGTAGGAAAGATTTCAGGGACTTCCTCCTGAATTTGTTCTGTCTCCCTGGCCTCGTTTGACTGGCCTAAGACCACTGAGGCTACTACAACCTTACTCCCAGCCAACTCATTCTGATCTCAGCCCATTTTGATAAGTTGAGGGATGTTCACACCCTTTTGTAGTAATTGTAACTGGAGAAAGAGCATCTGCTAATGCCTTTGTTTTAGCTTACTTGTGGATAGCTCACATTCATGTGTGATGAGCACAGCTGGGGTTTGTCCTCCATCTTGTTGAAGGCAAGTGTACCAGTATTTTTAAATTGTTTTTTTTATAACTCTTTGTTTTATTTTGTATTTCCATTGCTGTACTTCCCGTGCTTGTGATTCAATCGAAATACAAACATGCTATGTAATTATCATCCGGTGACTCTTTTTAAAATAGATTTTATGGACTTCTCTAACTGATTTGGAGAAACTCAGATTTTAATTCTTTTTGCTCTGGGATATCTATAAAGAATTTGGATGATATCTTAACTGAATTGGAGCCAGAGAGCCTCGGTTTGAGGCTATCACGGGTATTAAACTAATCAGAGGGCTACATGGTAGCATGTTGCATACAAGAAGCAGTCACCATTTTTCAATTTTATGTTGAGGGTTCAGCCAGAAGAATCTTCTTCATTGTTTTAAATTCGTTAAGAATGGTAACATTTGTAATTACTGGAAATATACAGTTTGAACTTAATTTACCAGTTTAACGTTCAGTAAATTTATCCATTACTTTTTTGCCCGATCTGTCATCTGATAAAGTGCATATACTTTCACATTCTAAAGTCAAGATCACATAGCAGCACATAATGGCCTAGAAATCCAACTGCACCTGGAATTGAGCATGCGATAGGTAGTGGCACAGATTTGTTGCAATTGGGCATGGATGTTGAGAATCTTGTCATTAGTGAGACTGCAAGTGTTCAAGGTACACGAAGACAGTAAGGAAGTAGTTTGCTTATCTTAACAAGTCATGTGAGATCATTGAACATCCCCCAGCATTGCAGCCATGTCCTGAGTTTTAGGCATTCATGTACACTGCAATCTCTTCCCACTGTGGCAGAGTTGATGGCTAGCAGGTTTCCTACCTTCTTGGGGGAAGAGAATGGTGCTTCTCCTGTCCATTGCCTGCACAAGAGCCTCCAAGAATAAAGAAACATGATGCTCTCTCAGCACTTGATTCTGCCGCATGGCTCCTATGTCTGCAGCCAGAATGCACCTCCACTTTAAGAGATACTGATTGCCTTTAAGTGACTTCATAGACACCCAATATTCAGCACCCCATACAAGTATTCATCCAGTGGATTACACTGGTGACATACCTGCATGAATATGATGTGTTGCCGAAGTCAATGGCAACAGGTGCTTGTAGTACATGTCCCACCCCCCGGTGCAACCAGTTGCAGCACCATCTGATTTCCAGGCCTTAGTGTCCAAGTAGCATCTCATTTCGAAGGGTTTAGGCTTTGCTTCTCCATGAAATTGTCACAGACTACCCACTGTGGTGCAGATTTTCTCTTCACCCAGTGGACATAAACCAAACCAAATATTCGATTTTACTTGCATACCTCTGATTTATTGCAACTGTGATTTCCACCAATTTTAGCCATAGCTGAACTTCACTTCAAAACTCGATACATCTCAGAAGAATCTTCACAAATGCTGCGGAAAGAAAACCTACATGTTGGAAATTGCTGGGCGAAGACACTTTTGGTCACTGCTTTTTACCATTGGGTACAAATCTGAAAAAGAAAGTGAAGGGAGTAAAAATTTCTTTGCTTCCTGCTCGTCTTCAGAGTGCAAATTTCAGAGTTGGGTTTACAAATTTTACAATCTCACACCAGAATTTGCAAAAAAAGTGGCCACCTCCATATTCCTAAAGCTACCTTTAGGAATATCTGATATCTGAAATGAACTTTGGCTTCATTAAAATATGTTAATAGGTGTCCTATATGTGAATTAGGACCCTTTTATGAAATTGGTGTATGTTGGTGTATATTCACACTTTATTATGCCCATCATGGCATAATCAAGAAGGTGGCTGAAGCAACACTATTTAAAGAGGTCAGCACCTCTATTCACGTAAGTCACTGGAAAGTTGCTTTTCACTTCTAGGGATTTTTGACAGCACTATCTGGAGTTCCACTAGGGACTGTTGAATACGTTCATGAGCGTACAAGAAAGACACCAAGGGTTTAAAGAAGGATTATTCTAAGTTCCTTAATGTTTAATATTCTCAAATCTCAAATGAGTAACTGTGAACAGCTCTGGCTCTTGAGCCCTATTGAACACACTGCAGCACCTCAGCTTTAGTCAAGACAGTGTGGCCCAGGGGCACAATCAAAGAGAGTGGTAGGGGACCAGGCATGACGTCATCTTGAGAGAGGGCAGCATGTGACTCTCTCGAAGAGCCAATGGCACTTAGAGCAGTGCCACAGCAGAACCACTGGTCTACGTGAGAACAAAATGCTTGAGTCTATTATCAAGGAAGAAATAGCAGGGAATCTCGATAGAAATTGTCCCGTTGAGCGGACGCAGCATGGGTTCATGAAGGGCAGGTCATGCTTGACAAATCTTTTGGAATTCTATGATGACATTACGAGCAAGGTGGACAATGGGGACCCAGTGGATGTGGTGTACCTAGATTTCCAAAAGGCCTTCGACAAGGTGCCGCACAAGAGGCTGCTGCATAAGATAAGGATGCATGGCGTTAGGGGTAAAGTATTAGCATGGATAGAGGATTGGTTGACTAACAGGAAGCAGAGAGTGGGGATAAATGAGTGCTATTCTGGGTGGCAATCAGTAACTAGTGGTGTGCCTCAGGGATCGGTGTTGGGACCGCAATTATTTACAATTTATATAGATGATTTGGAGTTGGGGACCACGTGTAGGGTGTCAAAGTTTGCAGATGACACTAAGATGAGTGGCAGAGCAAAATGTGCAGATGACTGTGAAACTTTGCCGAGGAACATAGATACATTGAGTGAGTGGGCAAAGGTCTGGCAGATGGAATACAATGTTAATAAATGTGAAGTCATTAATTTCGGTCGGAGTAACAGTAAAAAGGATTATTACTTGAATGGTAAAAAGTTGCAGCATGCTGCTATGCAGAGGGACCTAGGTGTCCTTGTGCATGAATCGCAGAAGGTTGGTCTGCTGGTACAGCAAGTAATTAGGAAGGCAAATGGAATTTTGTCCTTCATTGCTAAAGGGATTGAGTTTAAAAGCAGAGAGGTTATGTTGCAGCTGTATAAGGTACTGGTGAGGCCGCACCTGGAGTACTGTGTGCAGTTTTGGTCTCCTTACTTGAGAAAGGATATACTGGCACTGGAGAGGGTGCAGAGGAGGTTCACTAGGTTGATTCCAGAGTTGAGGGGGTTGGCTTATGAGGAGAGACTGAGTAGATTGGGATTATATTCATTGGAGTTCAGAAGAATGAGGGGGGATCTTATAGAAACATATAAAATCATGAAGGGAATAGATAAGATACAAGTAGAGAGGATGTTTCCACTGGCAGGTGAAGCTAGGACAAGAGCGCATAGCCTCAAGATTAGAGGGAGCATATTTAGGACTGAATTAAGAAGGAACTTCTTCACCCAGAGGGTTGTTAATCTATGGAATTCCTTGCCTAGCGAAGTAGTTGACGCTTCTTCAGTAAACGTCTTTAAAGCTGAGGTAGATATCTTTTTGAACAATAAAGGAATTAAGGGATACGGTGGGAGCGCGGGTAAGTGGATCTGAGTCCACGAAAAGATCAGCCATGATCTTATTGAATGCGGAGCAGGCTCGAGGGGCCGGACGGCCTACTCCTGTTCCTAGTTCTTATGATCTTATGATCTTATGAAAATGCAGCAGTGATTTAATGCTAGGGAGGCCCTTATCAAAGCTGGACCCCAGGCCAAAATGGCAGTAGCATAAACTGGCCCAGAGAGGTATTGACCCAGCAACATACGAACTTAAGAAATTGGCAGGCAGGAAAGAAACAGCTGTCCCTCACCATCAAAGCATCATGACTAAACACATCTACTCTTAAAATCAACTGCAAGATCAGGAATTCCTGGATACAGCAAGTCCATTCCAGAGTGAAGCCACAGCACCATGTAGGAAATTAAGGGTTTGTTAACAGCTCCTAATGCTGATTTGATTCTTCTTTCCATTGGATGCAACAAGATTTTCCAATGTGCTTGATACTCCCAACATGAGATATTGGGCTGAATTTTCAAATGCGGATGGGGTTGAGAGCGGGTGCAGGAGTGATTAAAAACTGCATTCCCAGAGGACAGCAGTAGGTCACACCGCCTCCGAAATGTGAAGAGTTTTGCAAAAGGACACCAAGAGGAGGGGAGTGGGAAACTTGCACACCTCCAATTAATTGGCTGTTGAGCTCGTTGAGAAGCTCACTGAAAAGTTTGTCAGAAGCAGTTTGCGATATTCAGTGGAAAGGCACGGGGAAAACACGATGTCTGGAACACAGCAAGGTGGATCTGACGAGTGTTCTTTTGTTTCCAAGCTAGGAGACTGTAACTTGTGATTACTTTAGCACATTAAATTAGTAATTAATTGATGAATCAAATAAATAAATAAGGTTAAACAGAGATGGCAAGGCTGGTGGGCGTGCCATGACTGCAACATGTGGGAATCTGTGGAATGCATTGCCATTCCAGACAACTATATCTACGGTAAGTGTCTGCAACTTGAGCAACTTCTGCTCAGAGTTGCTGAGCTGGAGTCTGAGTTGCAGACATTGCAGGGCATCAGGGTGGAGGAGAGTTACCTGTGCACTTTGGACTGGATTTCGTAGCACTGACACCAGTCCTGCTGTTGGAACCAAAAGCTGGTGTGCAGCACGTTGGGGGCAGATGCAGCCGGCTGCACGCGATCCAGTGTCAGCTGGCCAGTTAAGGACCTTGAGGCACAGGACCCAACCAATTGCGTGTCGGAGGCGGAGAAGCTGGTGTCAGGTGACACCATGGCATGTGCTTGCACCATTTTTAAAGGGCTATCAGCCCTACTGTTTGCAGGCATAGGAGAGGAGGGGGTCATAGAAGCTGCAGAGTGATGGCAGAGGATAGACCCAGGGTGGCCCCCAAGCTTCACTGATGCCTCCCTCCAGGTGTTCCTACCGGCTGACAGGTAAAGGAGACATGTACTATTCCTGAGGGATGGGAGGAGAAGACATGGGAGCCTCACCAAACAGGCCTGGCTGTAGATAGCGGAGGAGGTCAGCAGCTGTGGGGTCACCCTAGCACATGGATACAGTGCTGCAAGCGGCTCAAGGACCTTTTCTAGAAAGTGACTACCTCTCAATGCCTTCAATTCTTGGGCCTTGCATCTGGCAAAGCAGGAGATTGTGTTAGGTGGAGAGGCAGTACTCACCCAGATGTGAGCAAAGGGTCAGGTGATGAATATAAACGAAATGGCCCTGAAAGGAGGCCAATTGTCAGTACATACCTGTGCGAGGACCCTGGAAAAGGGTCGGATGCAGGAGGCATCTGTATGCTCCATTAGTGGCAGCTGGACTACCACCAGCCTAAGTCTTGGGATTGTTCTCGCAGAACTAAAGCTTCCATCCCTCTGTCTGCAGGAGAAGATTGTTTGCAATCACAGACAGCAGGCCAAGCCTGGCAGTAAGCCGCCATTCCTCCATATCCAGACCCCAGTGGAGGAGGATGCCACGGAGCTGGCTGGACCACAGGATGGATGGAGCATGCCGACGTAGTTACAGGGGCACCTTCCCAAGACAGAGTAAGGTTGTCATGCGGCACAAGGCTGCAACAGCAGCTATAGAGCCATGCTGCTCATCAGGCATCTGTTGCCTACAGGGATCTTCAACGTAGGCTATGACAGAAGAGGAGGCCCTTGACCCTTACATGTCTCTGTTCTCTCATGCAGGTCACACGGTGCCTACTCAAACAGCCTCTGAGACTGTGGGAGAGCCTGTCACCTCGGAGGGAGGATGGTGCCTCAGAGATTCCAACTTCACCTCATGCCCTGCACCTTCCACCAGTGCAGATACTGGCATAATGGTGGGTCTGTGCATGCGGTTAGATTTGGGCACACAAGCTGGTGATCACTCACTGACGTGCCCGAGCAGCTGACACAGTCTGTGACAGCCCAGGCCTCTGACTGTGGGAGGCCAGGCCCTCTGGTGTTGGCAGCATCATGGGGAATACTGCAGCTACAGCAAGAGGTCAGGCAACATCGGGCAGAGATGCCAGAGGCTATGCATGCCCAAGCGTTGACGATGAAGGAATCCATCAAGGCCTTGAGTACGGCACTGTCTCTGAGTGGTGCACAAGTGGCGTCCTCCATTGAGAGGTCAGCGGTTCTGATGGAGAGCCACATCCAGCAGAGCATTCAGTGTCTGCAAGACATTTATGCAGACCTGTATACCTTCATCTTGACCATGGGCACAAGGCACCAGTGACAAGGCGAGAGGGGGACAGAGGACTTGGAGTCACCACCAGGTCCTCTGCATTCACAGGTCAGCAGGGAGGCAAACATTTGCTCTGTTAAGGAGGAGGAGCAGCTGCCTCCAACAGGCTCCTCTCAGGGTGCTCTTCGGCCCCTCTGCCAGTGATGCCAGATTTTCCTTTATCCCTGCCAACAGAGGTCAGTATTGCTTATGTGCAGGAGGCCTTCAGCATGCCAAGGCCCTCCAGGCCTAAAGCAAGGTTATCCCACCCAAAGGGCAGCAAGGTCGGTAGCCTGTCTCCACCTCAGCTGACAGCGCAGGGGGAGCACCTCATAGAAGTTCATACAAAAGCATGAGGAAGAGCACCATGGGCTTATCATGGGTGATTGTGTACTGTAGAGGCAAAGGGTAGCATCTACTGTAAAGTTGGTTAATTTTTTTTCTGAAGCATACACGATCTCCCTCCGTTTCTGGTTAGGCCTTTGACCCTTTGTTTCAACCCAGCCTCTGTGATGCTGCCATGGGTCAGCTTTGGATCCTGGCCAGCTCAGCACTTTGCAACTGATCAATGAGTGAATGCTTCCTAAAGTAAGGAAGGTGACAACAGGGCTGCATAAAGGTCAGTCTTTATTAGTCAAGCTACAACTGGCAGTAACGATCAAAGGAAAGTCGAATGTATAACGGCATCACTGGCCTCTCTTGCATTATCTCTTGGCGTCTCTCCTGTTGTCCCTGGGTTCTTTCATCTGGCGTTGTTTGCCTATCTTCCCCCTCCGCATCCTCATCGTCCAAGGAGGCAGTCTGCTCCTTGCCATCCTTGTTGCTCATTGGCACCCCCTCTGTAGCAGCAGGTTGTGCAGTGCACTGCAGACCACCATGATATATGAGACCCTCGCTGGGACATACTGAAGGGCTCCACCAGCATGATTTAGACACCTGAATTTCATCTTCAGTAGATCAAAGGCCTGCTGTATGGTTGTTTGTGTTGTGCCTTGGTAAGCATTGTATCTCTCCTCTGCATCCATGCATGGGTTCCTCACAGGTATCAGTAGCCTTGTCCTCAGTGGGTAGCCCTTAGATCCAAGGATCCATGCCTAAAGGCACGCAGGAGACCAGAACATTTCTGACACCTGGGACTGCCTCAAAATGCAGGCATCATGGCAACTTCCTGGGAATTGTGCACAGACCTGCGGGATCCATTCACAGTGATCGCCGACCAGTTGTACTTTGAGGGAATGGAAGCCATTCGTGTTGATGAAGGCCGCTGGCTGGTGTTCAGGAGCCTTGATGGCCACATGCATATAGTCGATGACCCCCTGCACCTAGGAGAGTTCAGCGATGGCCCAGAATGGCAATTACCGTCACTGAATCCCCCACTATCAACATCCCTGGGGGTTTCCATTGACCAGAAATTGAAGTGGAGCAGCCACATAAATACTATGGCTACAAGAGCAAGTCAGAAGCTGGATTTCTGTGGTGAGTAACGCACCTCCTGACTCCCCAAAGCCTGTCTGTCATCTACTAGGAATAAGTCAGGAATGTAATGGAATTCTCTCCACTTGCCTGGATGACTGCAGCTCCAACAACACTCAGGAAGCTCGACATCATCCATGACAAAGCAGCCGCTTGATCAGCACCCCATCCATCACTTTAAATGTTCACTCCCTCCATCACCAATGCACAGTGGCAACTGTGTGTACCTCTATACAAGATGCACTGCAGCAACTCACCACGCCTCCTTCAACAGCACCTTCCAAACCCCGACCTCTTCCATCTAGGACAAGGGCAGCAGACATGTGGGAACAACACCATCGGCAAGTTCCCCTCCAATTCACACACCATCCTGACTTGGAAATATATCATCATTCTTTGCTATCGCTGGGTCAAAATCCTGGAACTCCCTCCCTAACAACACAGTTAGTGTACCCGCACCAGATGGACTGCAGTGGTTCAAGAAGGCAGCTCACCACCACCTTCTCCAGGGATATTAGGGATGAGCAACAAATGCTGGCCTTGCTGGCAATGCCCACATCCCATGAAATGTATATATAAAAAAAAACGATGGCCTCTCAGCCTGAGGGTTGGGATTGGGCTGGAAACACACTGGGCTGGATTTAGTTGTCACGCAGCCAGGAGTGGCGTTAGGTTAGCAAAATGGTGGCCGTCCCACACGTGATCCACATGGCCATGCCGCTGCAATTACGTGGTGGGCGGCCACTTAACCTAATGACCACGGCCATCCCCCCCCCCCCCCCCATCACATGGTGGGGGCGGCATTGGAAACTCTGAACAGCGTCACCTGATGTCAGATCAGGTGTTGCCGCGTCTTTAAAAGGTTGCCAACACTGCATTCACTCTGTCCTTGAATTGTACAGCAGCTTAGTCATCGAAAAAGTTTGTACATTAGCATCAATTGCAACCCCAGCAAGCCAAATCCCTGGGCATTGTACTGAGAATGTCAGAGGTCAGAGCAAGGGTGGCCGTATGCTTCAGTTGTGCCTCCCTCCTGATCCTCCTCCAAACTGCAAGAGAAAGGCAGCAAGTCCTCTTCCCCAGCGATTGGAAGAAGAGGTCCTCCCACCTGATCAAGTGAGCTTGGATGGAGATCGCAGAGGAGGTCAGCAACTGGGGGACAGGGTCACCTGTTGTAACTGGGTCCAGTCCAGGAAGCGGGTCAGTGACCTCCTATGCTCAGCCAAGGTAAGTTGGACAGTTCCACGTAGCTTGCTGCGATCTGCTTGCCCACAAGTGTAAAGGTGCACAGTTGAGACAGCCATGATAGGAAGGTCATAGCGTAATGAGAGCAGAATACTGACTACATAAGTGAGACCAGTTCCCCTCATTTCTATCATAGCCCACTTTAGATCCAAAGACAGTTAGAGTCATTATGAGAGCAGCACAACCCCAGGTGCAGAAGAGGGGCCCATGTTAGCAATGACATGCTGTACAGATGTTTGGAACATAACAGTGACTGCATCTTTGCTCTTTCAGGAGAAGAGGGCCCACAACAGTAGGGAGGTATTCAGGACCGGAGTCAGGGTGCCTGACCTGAGACCTCTGTCACAAGCCGAAGAAGCTGGAATTAACTGGGAACCAAGGAGCACATGCTATTTCAGACATGGAGCTCGGGGTCCCAGTTGAAGAGACTGATTATTGCCAAACACAGAAGAATTCTAAATTACATCTCATATGCAGACACTATGCTGTCGTCATAGCAACAAGAGTACCATAACACCAAAATGTCTGTTCTTCATATTGTATCTTGCAGGGCGACTCGCAAATGCTGGCAGAGACCTAGGGAACAACGACAACCTCTGAGGAAGAGCTACACTTAAAGGATGCACCATCCAATGACACTCCTGCACCTTCCACCAGCACAAATACTCTCATCTCGGTGGGTATCCGATCAGCATTAGATTCGGGTCACAAACTGGTGAGAGCACCACACACACGCTGTGGCCTTTGACACAGTCAGAGGACTGTGGGTGAGGCCCATGCTGAGCCCTAGGCTGATGATGAGCCTCTGATGTTGACAGCACAGGGCATGCTGGAGCTGCAGGGAGAGGTAAGATAATATCTGGCAGAGGTGCCAGAGGCCATGCTTGAGCGGACGATGGAGGAGTCCATTCATGCCATGACTGGTGCCATGTCCGAGGCATGCGAGTGCATGGCTTCATCCATGGAGAGGTTAGCAACCCTCATGGTGAGCCACATTCCACAGATGAGCCATGACCTGCAAAGCCTTGCCTTGGCCATGACTTCAGTTCAGCAGTGGCAGGGCAAGAGAAGGACTGGGAGCATGGAGAGTGTTTCACTCCTGGTCGTTCTCCGGAGAGCAAGTGAAGTTCCTACAAGCCTTCAGAGGGAGGAGGAGAGGCTGTGCTGCACATCTCCCCTCAGGGTGATTCGAGTGTGGACACTGGTTCCTCAGCCCCTCCACCAGCAAGCCCAGCTCCAGCAGCCATGGTGACTGAGGACAGTCCTGCACTGGTACAGGAGGCCTTCGGGCAGCTGGGGCCCTCCAGGCCTCAGGCACCCAGAGGACAACCGCCAAAGTCATCCCATGCCAACGGGCATCTGTTTGCAGTCCAGCTTCCAGCGCAGATATAACACCACGAAGGAGCACCCGCAAATGTATTAAAAAGAGACCTTGACACATATGGGTATTCACAGGTGAGACAGATACGTCATGTGTACTTTAATTAAATGTGTTGACCTGCCAATCATCAGCCTTTATTGGCTGAAAAATTCATTCCACCAAGGAGTGATTATATGTCTTTCAATTACATCATAAGCCTTACAATACTGCCAATGTGACCACTGACATTGTCATGCCAATATGCATGAGGTGTCACTGCTTGAATGAAGTCACATGGGTAACGGTTCAGTTTGTTGCTGCCAGTCATGCTGAAGAGACAGATGTTACAGCGACAGAGGACTGCTGACAATTTGCATGATGGTGAGTTGTGTTTTGAAAAATATTTTTGTAAGTTCAGGGATTCTGGAAATGCCCAATTATCAATCTTTGCCTTGCCTTCCTTGCTCACTGCTTGCCATGTAGGGCCTCCATCTCTGCTCTTTGATTTCCCATGCGTGCTTGTTCTTGAGTGCCTTCTGTGTCCTCATTGTTGGAGGATATTTCCTACTCTCGGACTTCTTCATCTTGCAAGGCCTCCCGCTCTGTTGTGGAGTTCCAACCTCCCCTCACTTCTGTGGAAAGGATAGCAAGGCCAAACTTACCTTTGCAGGCACCTAGGACTCTCCCTTTGGTGGTGCCAGCTTTTCAAGGACGGGAAAGTGAAGGCACGTGAATCACAGAATCACAGAATAATACAGTGCAGAAGAGGCCCTTCTGCCCACCGAGTCTGCACCGATGCATTAAAGACACCTGACCTGTCTACTTAATCCCATTTGCCAGCACTTGGCCCATAGCCTTGAATGTTATGACGTGCCAAGTGCTCATCCAGGTACTTTTTAAAGGATGTGAGGCAACCCGCTTCTAACACCCTCCCAGGCAGTGCATTCCAGACCGTCACCACCCTCTGGGTGAAAAAGTTCTTCCTCAAATCCCCCTTAAACCTCCTGCCCCTCACCTTAAACTTGTGTCCCCTCGTAACTGACCCTTCAACTAAGGGGAACAGCTGCTTCCTATCCACCCTGTCCATGCGCCTCATAATCATGTACACCTCGATCAGGTCACCCCTCAGTCTTCTCTGCTCCAGAAAAAACAACCCAAGCCTATCCAACCTCTCTTCATAACTTAAATATTCCATCCCAGGCAACATCCTGGTGAATCGCCTCTGCACCCCCTCCAGTGCAATCACATCCTTCCGATAACGTGGCGACCAGAATTGCACACAGTACTCCAACTGTGGCCTTACCAAAGTTCTATACAACTCCAACATGACCTCCCTGCTTTTGTAATCTATGCCTCAATTGATAAAGGCAAGTGTCCCATATGCCTTTTTCACCACTCTGTGAACCTGCCCTTCTGCATTCAGAGATCTATGGACAAACATGCCAAGGTCCCTTTGTTCCTCGGACCTTCCCAGTGTCAGGCCATTCATTGAATACTTCCGTGTCGCATTACTCCTTCCAAAGTGTATCACCTCACACTTTTCAGGGTTAAATTCCATCTGTCACTCTTCTGCCCATTTGACCATCCCATCTATATTTTCCTGCAACCCAAGACACTCAACCTCACTGTTAACCACTCGGCCAATCTTTGTGTCATCCGCTAACTTACTGATCCTACCCCCCACATAGTTATCTATGTCGTTTATATAAATGACAAACAATAGGGGACCCAGCACAGATCCCTGTGGTACGCCACTGGACACTGGCTTCCAGTCACTAAAACAGCCGTCTGTCATCACTTTGTCTCCTACAGCTAAGCCAATTTTGAATCCACCTTATCAAGTTACCTTGTATCCTATGTGCATTTGCTTTCTTGATAAGTCTCCCATGTGGGACCTTGTCAAAGGCTTTGCTGAAATCCACGTAAACTACATCAACTGCACTACCCTCATCTACACACCTGGTCACATGCTCAAAAATTCAATCAAATTTGTTAGGCATGACGTCCCTCTGACAAATCCATGCTGACTATTCCTAATCAAATTTTGTCTCTCCAAGTGGAGATAGATTCTCTCCTTCAGAATTTTCTCCAATAGTTTCCCTACCACTGACGTGAGACTCACTGGTCTATAGTTCCCTGGCTTATCTCTACAACCTTTCTTAAATAGTGGGACCACATTAGCTGTTCTCCAGTCCTCTGGCACCACCCCCGTAGCCAGAGAGGAATAAAAAATTAGGGTCAAAGCCCCTGCAATCTCCACCCTCACCTCCCACAGCATCCTGCGACACAAATTGTCCAGACCTGGAGATTTGTCCACTTTTAAGCCTGCCAAAACCTCCAATACCTTGTGACTCCCTATGACAATTTGCTCAAGAACCTCACAGTCTCTCTGAGTTCCATATCTACATCCTCATTCTCTTGGGTGAAGACAGATGTGAAGTATTCGTTCAACACCCTACCAATGTCCTCTGGCTCCACCCACAGATTTCCCCCTTGGTTCCTAATGGGTCCTACTCTTTCCCTGGTTATCCTCTTCCCATTGATATACTTATTGAATATCTTGGGATTTTCCCTACTTTTACCAGCCAGAGCTTTCTCATATCCCCTCTTTGCTCTCCTAATTGCTTACTTAAGCTCCATCCTACACTTTCTGTACTCCACTAATGCTGCCATTGATTTGCTCTCCTTGTATTTGCGAAAAGCCTCACTTTTCCTTCTCATCGTACTCTGAATGTTTCTGGTCATTCATGGTTCTCTGGGCTTGTTGCTCCTACCTATTATCTGAGAGGGAACATGTTGGGCCTGTACCCTCCCCATTTCCTTTTTGAATGCCCCCCACTGCTCTTCTGTAGATTTCCCGACAAGTAACTCTTTCCCGTCTACCTTGGCCAGATCCTGCCTTATTTTACTAAAATTCGTTCTGCCACAATCCAAAACTTTTTTTGCAACTTGTCTATTTCTTTTTCCATAACAATGGGCAGGTGCCACCTCATCAGAGGCGACAATTGGGAAGAAGGAGGGGTACCACTGGCAGGAAAGGACTTCTATTTAGGGAGATGCCACCTTACATGGGCTTCATTCATCCAGGCTTTGGGGACCCGATTGAAGAGGAGGTGCAGCAGAGCAGAAGGGAGGTCCAGACACGTTAAGCTGAATGGCGCACCTTAAGCTGAAGATTGCGAATGGCTGGTAGGATCACGGCAAATTGCATTCTAATCAATGCAAAAAGGTATTTTACATATTTAAATTACTGTCCTGTCACAGAGCGGCAGAGGTGCCACCACAGAACTTAGCTGCCTCTGTGAAAATCGCAACCCAGCATTGCGGCATCAGTTTCCATGGCAGATGATTCTGCTCTGATTCTCCGTCCCCCCACCCCACCCCACCCCGCCATGAAAACTGCCTTCCAGCTGAGCACAAGATCCAGCCCACATAGTTTCTGGTCCCCCTGAAAACAGCATTGGTCACGTCCTTGATGCACTGATGGACCGCTGACTGTGAGATGCCACACATGCCCCAGGTGGATCCCTTGAATGATCCAGAGGCATAGAAGTTCAGTGACACTGGCATTGGATTTCCACTGAGTCCCCTGGGGCACAGTTCATCCTGCATCATAGTGCATAGGTCCATGAAGGCCCCCCTGGAAAGGCGGAGTCTTTATTGGCTGTACCTCTTGGACAGCTGCAGGTAGTTGAGCTCAACCTAGAGACCCTCTCTGGAGGTTACCTTCTTCTGCGTGGAGGAGCCACCTGTCTTTCTCCTCTGTGCCCTTCTCCACCGTCTGGAGTTCACTGCTGACCCTCCTGTGCCTCACAGGCTGTTGTGGTGCCGCTGCTGATGTCTGGACCTCCCTTCTGCTCTGCTGTACCTCCTCTTCAATGGGGTCCCCAAAGCCTGGATGAATAAGGCCCATGTAAGGTGGCATCCCCCTAAATAGAAGTCCTTTCCTGCCAGTGGTACCCCTCCTTTTTCCCACTTGTCGCCTCTGATGAGGTGGTACTTGCCCATTGCCTCCATTGCAATGGCATCCTGACAGTTCTGAGACTTTTGCCCTCCTCGGATGATGCCGGATGCCCTCCCTTCTCCACACAGCCTAGTAGTCGATGGCCTCCCCTTGCAGCCAGCAATGATCTTCCGCCTCCTTGAAGGAGGCAAGTCTCTGAAACCCCATGCAATGTGTTATAAAATCCAAAATCATTAGTACAATCTCTGTCAATAGTCTTCTTAATGATCTCAATTAACTGTCGCCTTCTCCCTCCTCCCCCCATGTAGCCTTCCGAACTCTGCCCTCCATCTTTGCTGCTGAATTTGCTGATGACACAAAGATAGATAGGAAAGTAAGTTGTGAAGAGGACATAAGGAGGCTGCAAAGGGATATAGATAGGTTAAGTGAGTGGGCAAAGATCTGGCAAATGGAGTGGAATGTGGGAAAATGCAAAATTGTCCATTTTGGCAGGAAGAATAAAAAAGAAACATATTATCTAAATGGTGAGAGATTGCAGATCTCTGAGATGCAGAGGGATCTGGGTGTCCTAGTGTATGAATTGCAAAAGATTAGTATGCAGGTTCAGCAGATAATTAGGAAAGTTAATCGAATGTTATCATTTATTGCAAGGGGAAGTGAATACAAAAGTGGGGAGCTTATGCTTCAGTTATACAGGACATTCATGATACCACTGAAGTACTGAGTGCAGTATTGGGTTCCTTATTTTAGGAAGGATGTAAATGCATAAGAAGCAGTTCAGAGAAGATTTACTAAACTAATACCTGGAATGGGTGGGTTGTCTTATGAGGAAAGGCTGGACAGGCTAGGCTTGTATCCGCTGGAGTTTAGTGGAAGAAGAGGCAACTTGATTGAAACATATAAGATTCTGAAGGGTCTTGATAGGGTGGATGTGGAAAGGATGTTTCCCCTTGTGGGAGAATCTAGAACTGGGGTCACTATTTAAAAATAAGGGGTTGCCCATTTAAGAGAGAGATGAGGGGATTTTTTTTTCTCTCAGAGGGCCATGAGTCTTTGGAACTTTTCCTGAAAAGGCAGTGGAAGCAGAGTCTTTAAATTTTTTTAAGGCAGAGGTAGATAGATTCTTGATAAGCAAGGGGGTGAAAGGTTATTGGGGGTAGGCAGGAATGTGGAGTCGAGGTTACAATCAGATCAGTCATGATCTTATTGAATGGCGGAGCAGGCTCAAGGGGCCTATTGGCCTATTCCTGCTCCTAATTTGTATGTTCGTATGCCATCGGAAAAATTGACGTTGGACTTCCTGTCCCAATTTTATGACCCCCCCCATCAACACCGCCTCCATTCCCGTCCCAAGGTCCACATAAAATTCTGCCCTTTGTTCCGGGAGGCAGTATCACCCTTTAGGTTAAGTAGAACTTTAGAGTTGGTCAATGGTCAGGGAAAGAATGATGTGACTGAGAGCCAGACAAATATGGGGATCCAGCATGTTGTGCTGGAGGAGCCTCAGCCCTTGACTTTAACTAACAGGTATGAGGTGCTTACTACCTGTGTCGATGTAAACAAGGAATGCAGGGTGGATGAGCGAACTGATTATGGCACTTTGGTGTAAGATGCCATTCAAGTGGGGGAGTGAAAAGGAATGCGGTAGTGATAGGGGACATTATAGTCAGGGGTTTAGATACTGTTCTCTGCAGCTGCGAACAGGAACTCCAAAGATTGTGTTGCCTGCCCAGTGCCGGGATAAGGAGGTCTCCTCGCGGTTGGAGATGAATTTGGACTGGGGGGGATGATCCAGTTGTCGTGGTCTTCGTAGGAACCAATGACATAGGTAGAACTAGGAATAATTTTCTACCGCATGGTTTTGAGGAGTTCGGGTTCAAATTAAAATGCAGAACCTGAAAGGTAAACATCTCTGGATTCTTATCTGAGTCACGCTCCAATTGATATAGGGTCAAGCAGATTTGAGAATTAAATGCGTGGCTCAAAGTGTGATGTGGGAAGAAGGGGTTTTGATTATGGAGCACTGACACCAGTACTTAGGAAAGAGGGGGCTGTTCTGTTAGAATGGGCTCCACTTGGATCAGTGTTCTGGCAAATTGTGTAACTAAGGCTGTGATAGGGCTTTAAAGTAACGGGGGTGGGGGGGGGGGGGGGGTGGGAGCGTGGTTTCAGGTGAAGGTAGATTTAGAAATCTAAAAAGAAAATTCAGGACAATAGAACAATGTAGCAATGTGGGTAAAGACATGCAGAGTGGGACAGGAAGGGGCAAAGAGCATCAACAAATAAGGTCCATGCAAAGAACAGTAAAAAAAAAGGCTCTTTATCTGAAGCATCCACAATAAGATAGATGAACTAGGGGGAAAAATGGAGATAAATGGTTTATATCTAATTGCCATTACAGAAACATGGTTGCAACGTTACCAAGGTTGGGAAATAAATATTCCAGGGTATACAACATTTTGAAAAGACAGGCAGGAGGAGGAGTAGCCCTGATAGTAAAGGATGACAGCAACAGTCGTGAGAAAGGATCTTGGCTGAAGTTCAGGGAGTATAATCAGTATAGGTGGAAATTAGGAATAGCAAGGGTCAGAAAACATGGGTTGGGGTAGTTTATAGGCCTTCTAACAGTAGTTATACCGTTGGACAGAGCATTAAGCAAGAAATTATTGGAGCGTGTAACAAGGGCAATGTAATAATTGTGGGAGGATTTTAATCTTCGCATAGTCTAGACCAATCAAATTGGCAAGGTGATCTGGAGGATGAGTTTGTCAAATGCTTTTGTGACAGATTTCTGGAATACATTGTGGAACCAACTAGGGATAAAGCTGTTTTAGATCTAGTATTGTACAATGAGGCAGGGTTAATTAGTAATCTCATAGTAAAAGGGAAAACGTGATCATAATACAGTTGAATTCCATGTTAAGTTTGAAAGCAACATACTCCAGTCCCAAACACGAATCTTAAACAAAGCCAATTACTTAGATATGAGGGGAGAGCTCACTAAGGTTGATAGGGTAAATAGACGAAAGGATATAGCAATAAATAAATAGTTGGAAATATTTAAAGAAACAATTCAAAACGTTCAACAAAAGTACATTCCATTAAAAAACAATAACTCATCAAGAAAGATCCATCTGGGGCTTGCTAAGAAAGTTAAGGATAGTATTAGATTAAAAGAAGAGGCCTGAGGACTGGGAGTGTAAAAGGAAAAAATAGAATATGAGAGTAAACTAGCCAGGAGTATAATAACAGATTATAAGAGCCTTTGCAAGTATATAAATGCAGGAGAGTAGCTAAAACAAATATTGGCCCCTTAGAAGCAGAGACAGAAGAAATTATCATAGAAAATGACAGAGATTAGTTTAGTTTAGTTTAGAGATACAGCACTGAAACAAGCCCTTCGGCCCACCAAGTCTGTGCCGACCATCAACCACCCATCCATACTAATCCTACACTAATTCCATATTCCTACCACATCCCCACCTGTCCCTATATTTCCCTACCACCTACCTATACTAGGGGCAATTGCTAATAGCCAATTTACCTATCAACCTGCAAGTCTTTGGCATGTGGGAGGAAACCCACGCAGACACAGGGAAACTTGCAAACTCCACACAGGCAGTACCCAGAATTGAACCCGGGTCGCTGGAGCTGTGAGGCTGCAGTGCTAACCACTGCGCCACTGTGCCGCCCTAGATATTGAAAAAATATTTTGTGTCTGTCTTCACAGTAGAAGACAAAAGTTATAAAGGATAACCCAGGGGCTAATAAGAGTGAGGAAATTGGTTGGCATCCTTCCATCTACGAAAGATGATGGACAAGCAGAAAAACAATCCATTTAAGTGGGGTGGCTTCTCTTGGTGCACCTTTGTTGATGGCTGTGAAGGTCAATCCTTGAGAAGCAGGTTCTGCAACAAGTGCTGCACGTGAAGCTGCCAAGTGAAGCTGTGAGTTGTTTTTGATGTTGGCGCCTGTTGCCAAGCTGTTGTAGCAACTGGTCATCATGGTAGTGCACACCAGTCCGCAGGATAAGATACCATTTCCCTCTTTCACCAGCTAGTGACTCCCAAGTGCGATAGTTGACATTTAGGGCCTTTATGTCACGCTTGCAAGCATCCTTGAAGTGGAGATTTGGGTGCCCCACTGTTCATCTGGCTCCGGCTACCTCACCATACAGAAGGTCCTTGGTTATGCGACCATCTTCCCTCCTGTGGACGTGTCCAATCCACCGAAGCTGCCTCTGTTTCATTAGGGCCAACACATTTGGGAGCTCTGCATTTGAGAGGACTACCACATTTGTGATTTTGTCCTGCCAGGAAATATCCATAATGCGCCGCAGACAGCGAAGATGAAAGTTATTGAGCTTCTTTTCCTGGTAGCTGTAAGTTGCCCATGTTTCACAGCCATACAGCAAGATGCTGAGAACACAGTCCTGATAAACCGTAAACTTGGTCCGAAGGGTCAGCTTGGTGTTATTCCATGCGTGTTTCGCAAGTTGGCCAAAGGTGGTAGCTGCTTTCCCTCTGCGTGTATCGAGCTTTGCATTAAGGGACAGATTGCCTCTCATTGTGGACCCAAGGTAGCAGAATTTGCGAACCACTTCCAGTTGGGTTATTTAGTGTGATCATGGGCGGAGATTCAACACCTTGTCCCATGATCATGGTTTTCTTGACACTTATAGTCAAGGAGAACAAGTTACAGGCACGGGAGAGACAGTCCATAAGTTTTTGTAGTTGAGTTTTGCGTGAGCTACTAGCACAGCATCATCAGCATAGAAGCGTTCTCTGAACAGGACATGATGGCACTAAATGTCGACTGTCGCACTTGGGAGTCACTAGCTGGCGAAAGAGGCAAATGGTGACACGTCCTGTGGACTGATGTGAACTACCACAATAGGGTAGAAGGAATAAAAGCAAAATACTGCGGATGCTGGAAATCTGAAATAAAAACAGAAAGTGCTGGAAAAACTCAGCAGGTCTGGCAGCATCTCTGGGGAGAGAAGCAGAGTTAACGTTTGAGGTCAGTGACCCTTCTTCAGAACTGGCAGATATAAGAAATGTAAAAGATTTTAAGCAAGTAAAGCGGGGGTGGGGCAAGAGATAACAAAAGAGAAGGTGCAGATAGGACAAGGTCACAGAATAGCTGACCAGCAGGTCATGGAGCAAAGGCAAACAATATGTTAATGGTGTGCTGAAAGACAAAGCATTAGTACAGATAGGGTGTTTACTTTATTTTAGTTTCTCCTATGCCTACCCACTGTTTTTTTTCGTGTTTGTGCTTGTGTCTATTCAGTTTTCAGTCCATTAACACCTGCCAGACCTGCTGAGTTTTTCCAGCACTTTCTGTAGATAAAGGGGAACCAGTAGATGTAGTATACTTGGATTTCCAAAGGCATTCTATCAGGTGCCACACAAAAGGTTAATATGCAAGATAAGGGCTCATGGAGTTGGAAGTAATATGTTAACATAGATAAAGGATTGATTAACGTTCAGGAAACAAAGAGTAAGGATAAATGGGGCATTTTCAAGTTGGCACGCTGTAACTAGTGGAATACCACAAGGATCAGTGGTGGGGCCTCAGCTATTTAAAATCTATATGAATGACTTAGACACAGATACAGAGAGTAATGTATCTAAGTTTGCTGATGATCCAAAACTAGGTGGGAATGCAAGCTGTGAAGATGACACAATGAGGCTGCGAATAGATATTGACTGGTTAAATGAATGGGCAATAAATTGGCAGATGGTGTATGTATATGGGAAAGTGTGAGCTTATTCACTTTGTTAATAAGTATTGTTACGACCAGGTGAGAAAGAGGTCTAGGGTTCCCTTTCAGCCTTCACCTGGTTTTACTGTAACAGGGTTTAATTTTAAACACACTGTTTTTAGCTCCCCCATGGTGAATCCTTGTTCACCATTTTCCAATTATAAAGCAAAGAAACCAGCACAAACAGGCTTTCTTAGGTTTAAAGAAGAAATGTTGAAATTTATTCAAATTAAACTAAAAACTCTAATTCGGTTAACAACTACGGATACACGCCCCACCCCACGCTAGCATGCATATGCGAAACACACATGCAAATAGAGACAGAAAAGAGAAGAAAAATAAAGTGGAAAGATTTGAGACAATATCTGAAGAGTTGTTGTTATGGTTCGCTGAGCTCACTGTAGAGTCCTTAATTGTAGGTAGATCTTGCATTTCGTTGGGGCTTCTTAAGTATTCGTCTTAAACCTTGTTCGCTGCAGGAGACGTTTATCTCTTGGGGTTTCATGTCTCTTCAGTGGATTCAGAGGCTTGTGAGAAAGAGATGGGAGCAGACAGGAGAGAGATCTTCTGAGTCCAGGAGCAAACAGCTTTCTGCCCAAACTGTTTGTACAAATTCAAAAAACTCAGGTTGCCCAGCAGGTTAGTGATGTGGCTAGCTGGTTTGACCATGTCCGTTTGTGCATTCGGCCATCTTAGCAGTCAACCTGGAATGCGAGTTCCTCCACCTTCAACGTCTGGTGATCAAAAGTCCATTGTGGGTTGAATGTCAGGGAATGGCTGCTTTGTCCTTCCAAACACCATCTGTTAATATGCAAATATCTTTTCCAGCCATGGCTGATCTGTTCAACAAATCCTCCCATCACTCCAGTAACAGTTTAAAATCAAAGTTCATGACAAAATTAATGTGTCTCATTCTTGGCAGGTGAGGGCCTAGCATGACAGAATAGAAAAGCAGAATTCTTTTAAAAGGTGTGAAAGTTGTAAATGTTGTTTGCTCAGAGGGACTTGGGTATACTTGTACAAGGAGTACAAAAAGTTAGCATGCAGGTAAAGCAAGCAACTAGGAAGGCAAATGGCATGTTGGCCTTTATTGCAAGGGGATTGGAGTACAAGAATGAAGAGGTATTGCTATAATTGTACAGAGCTTTGATGAAACCACACCTGGAGTACTGTGTCCAGTTTTGGACTCCATATTTAAGGAAGGATGTACTTTCATTGGAAGCAGTAGAGCGAACGTTGACTAGATTTGTCCCTGGGATAAGAGGATTGTCCTGTGATGAGAGGCTGAGTAAATTGGGTCTATATTCTCTGGAATTTAGAAGAATGATAGCCCCTCCTACATCTTAGCATCCAGTTGATGCTTGCTAAGTGCCTTTAGAAAGTCTTGTCCTACAAGGCGGCACAGTGGCGCAGTGGTTAGCACCGCAGCCTCACAGCTCCAGTGACCCAGGTTCAATTCTGGGTACTGCCTGTGCGGACTTTGCAAGTTCTCCCTGTGACTGTGTGGGTTTTCACTGGGTGCTCTGGTTTCCTCCCACAGCCAAAGACTTGCAGGTTGATAGGTAAATTGGCCATTATAAATTGCCCCTAGTATAGGTAGGGGAATATAGAGATAGGTGGGGATGTGGTAGGAATATGGGATTAGTGTAGGAATAGTATAAATGGGTGGTTGATGGTCAGCACAGAACAGATCAGCCATGGCTGGAAAAGATATTTGCATATTAACAGATGGTGTTTGGAAGGACAAAGCAGCTATTCCCTGACATTCAACCCACAATGGACTTTCGATCACCAGACCTTGAAGGTGGAGGAACTCGCATTCCAGGTTGACTGCTAAGATGGCCTCCTTCACCTATTCCAGCATGACATTCACATGAACTTTCGCCTCCTCAGTGATGCCCCCTTCTGAATATCGTCCTGTTTGTGAGGTTGGCTGCTATCTCAGTGATAGAACTGGCCACTTGATCTGACAATGTTAGGGAGAGCTATGGATATTCTGTGAGTCCAGTCCGCCTGCATTCTGCTGTATACAAAGCTGGTAACCTGTCACCCTGGTGCCACCTGCCACTCACCTTTCCAGACCTTATAATGTAATTGAATCTCTTTTGGCATTGGATCCATGTCCTTGGGGACATTCCCCTACTCCTGATCTCACTCACCACTTCCATCCTTTTTTTAAATTTGTTCATTGGATGTGGAGATCGCTAGCTAGGCCAGCATTTTTTGCCTGTCTCTAATTGCCCTTGAGAAGGTGGTGGTGAACTGCCTTCTAGAAGCACTGTGCAATCAAGAGTTTGTGATGGTTTGAAACAGCTGAGTAGCTTGCTAGGTCATTTCAGAGCTGTGGGTCTGGAGTCACATGTAGACCAGACCAGGTAAGGACATTGGTGAACCAAATGGGTTTTTACAACAATCGGCAATGGTTTCATGGCCACTATTAGACTAGCATTTTAATTCCAGATTTATTAATTGACTTCAAATTTCACCATCTGTCTTGGTGGGATTCAAACCCATGTCCCCAGAGCATTAGCCTGCACCTCTGGATTACTAGTCCAATGATGTTACCACTACACCACCGCCTCCCTATGCCTTTATTGTCTCCTTCAGCGGGTTCCTTATCCCAGATGGTGGGAACAAGATGTCTTGCCTGTCGCTGACAGCCTCCATTAATGCCTTGAGGGAGGCATATGAGAATCGTGGAGCCACCCATGGACGTCTGCCCCATTCCATCTGTTTTCATGGAGGTCCCGTGCTGCTTCATTTCTTCAGCGTGCAGCAAGCCCAGCCTAGGCTGCTGCTGGACTTTTCAAAGGGCACTCCTTTACATAGTCCTGCCTCCATGCTGGTCCCACACCACCAATTGGGCACCACTCTCGCCCCCCTTGCATTTAAAATATTGTTGCATTAGCAATGCTTCTGCAAAGCGGATTTCAGACCCAAAAATGATCCAGGCATCAGGTTCCCAACCCCAGAATGAAAATTCAGGCTACTGTAACTCTGGGACTACTCGCTACTTACTACGGAGTTTTTCAGGTGTGGTATGTGTTGACCTGCATCACCACAGAGCATCAGCAGAAGCTGCATAGGTGATTCATGACCTGGTACCATCTGTGCAATCCAAGAAGAATTAAATTAAAGCTCTCTAGGAAGGTGGATAATGATCTATGACAGTTCCAGAATGAAGGTACAGTCTTCACTACACAATGTCCTTTTATATGGCAAACCAGGTAATGGCTGTACTGAATTTTTTATGCATCTGATAAAACACAAATGAAGATAGCCCAGGGGTGTGCCACTATACAATCTGCAAAGCTATACAATCAGTCATTAATGCATATTTCGATAATGCCCACCAGTACATTCATTTTGCAGAGTATTAATACAGCACATTAATAGAGTACTTGCATTTTCAAAGGCTGTAACTTGTACCAACTTGCATGGTTGACTAAGGTTCAGAGAGTAACCAGTAGTATCCTTGTGTTATTAAGGTACCATGTAGCAAAACCATTGAATTTATAAGCAAAGAGGGCTCTTACTCCTTTAATCCGCTCCTCATTACCCGAGGAGTAATGCTGGCAGCATGAGAAAAGCAGTAGCAACTGACTGATGGTTTCTTCCTCTGGATTGCTGCAGTGAGATATTTGCTTTTATTACACCCTTCAGTGCTATTCTAGGCTAAGTTTGTATTTGTGCCAGAACCAGAACAAGCGAAAAGTTGTTCCTTTGTATTAAAGAAAAAGACATTGATATAACTGTTCATCTGCAAAGGTGAATCAGTGAAAGCGCCATCAAATCTCAGAATAACATGTGCTATTCATGCTTTACTGCACCAAATTAAATATAACACATTCTAAATAATTGGCTCTATTTTAAACACAGTATCTGAATGTTGGTAGACATAACTTCCTTCATGGTGTCTCCCTCTGTATTTCCTGAGATTGACTTGCGCTTATTGGACAGTCCATGCTTTTCTTTCAAGTTTGCAATTGTAACAGGCAGGTTGAGTTTTCCTCATATGTAGGGTAGCCTCATATCATGTTGGTAACAGGACATTTACATTTCAAGCAGCTTGACAGATATGGTTTCATAGACCATACCTATCTTAAGTTTGCTTTTGGCTGTTGACTTATCTTTATACTTTTACGCAGATCACTAAATTTCTTCACAACCTCATCTGTAGTTTGGAGGCTGTGAAAACAACATTGAGTATGATGGGATTATCATCCAGGCATGATGGCTTCTGTCCTTGGAGCTGTTGTTTTTCAATACCCTTAAAAGAATCTTTTACCTTTCCAAGACTGTATGAATAGGTTTAAGCATAAACCTGACCATGAATCAAGTTTTCCTAATAAGATTGATACATATACAGATTAAGCGGTTGTTAAACCACCTGAGAAGTATGCAACCATGAATGTCACAGGTAAATCAAGATTATGCAGATTTTCATCTTTAACTTTAATGCCAAACTAATGGAAGATTGCTCCTAGGTAAACAAGTGATTTGATTTGGAAGTCTGGTAGTGATCAAAAACTCCAATATTAGGTTTATTGATGCTCTTAAGCCAACAGAAAACAGCTAATTTATTGCTAAATAAATATTTAAGCAGGAAAAGATTTTTTTACTGATTTTTTTCTTCCTGCAGAATTGGTTTGAGAGATTGAGAAACATTATCTTAAGCAAGAACTGATTTGTTCAGTGCACTGCCATTCTTACATGCTTCTAACTATATTATTTCAGATACTAAAACACTTAGGAAAGATAAAGTTGTATTGAGTGATGCCATTGTACAAACAGTGGAAACAAGATCTCCTAACATTGATTCAGGTAAAAGTTTTTTTTTTCTTTGGAGGCGTATCTGTGTTTTATCCTGTATGCCAGTCAATAATTGTTAAGTATTTACAAATGTAACTGAAGGGATTACTACTGGAATTAGATATCTATTGATGGTGAACACCTTGCGTGATCCAGCTCACCTTATTTGTATGCTTTTGCTTATCCATGAATAAGTTTACCTTTGTTTTTGCCTCTATTCATGCACCTCCAGGGATAACTATTCACTTCTGCTCTCAGTCTACAACCACCCTCTCTAACTTGGTTCCAGGGAGGGGGAGTAAAAGCAACCAAAAGTATTTTCCCTATTTATTTTGTTCACAATGTAGAAGCACGCTATGGGGTATACAGTGTACAGTAAACTGCTGTTGGTAGATGATCCAGTGGCATGAGACATAACATGGCAGGCACCCCAACAGAGGCATTGGTAAGTTAGTGGCTAACTGTGAGATGGAGTGCTCATGTAACTCTAAGAGGCTACATTTTGCTTGCAACACAGTCTTGCCCAATGTGTACAATCATGCAATGGAGCTGACATTCCAGTGAAATGTATCACTGTAACTTTCAGCATGGAACATTCAAGCTATTTCACTGTCCTCTGTCACAACCTTGTCCATTTATTAGATTGGGTGTTATCCTCTTGGGGGTGTTCAGTTCCAACTATTGGAATGTTTGCTATGAATCAACGTTCGTGGTCATTGTCTTCCTTATGCAGGTATTGTCTTCTCATCCTGACTTAGCTAACTTTGAATGTGCATTATCTCTTTGTTGTCAGAATCTTGAACTGTTAGATAAAATTATGCTTCTGTCAGATTAAAGAATTAATCTTAACCTTCCAACTTTCACCCAAAATCTTCCTGGTCTGGATGCAGTACAGCGTACATTTACCAAAATGATATCAGGAAGTAAAGGGTTAAAAGATATAGGTTGCATAAACTTGGTTTATATTCTCTTTCAGAAGGTTGAGGGGTGATCTAATTGATGACTTTAAAATTATAAATGCATGTGATAGGGTAGATACAAATAAACAATTTCCTTTGCTGGGCAATTCAAGAGCAAGATGGCATAATCGTAAAATAAGAGCTGGGTTATTTAGAAGCGAAATCAGGAAGTACTTTTTCACAAAAAGGGTAGTGGAAATCTGGAACACTCCCTCCAAAATGCTGGGGATGCTGGGTTAATTGAAATTTTCAGTAGTAAAATGGATAGATTTTTGTTTGGTAAGAATATCGAGCGATATGGAGTAAAGCTAGGTAAATAGAGTCAATGTACTGATCAGCCATGACCTAATTGAATTGCAGAACAGGCTCTAAATTATGTCACGCCTATTCCTAAATTCCCTATGTAACTCTGATTGCTCTAATGTGAAAATTGCCAATAGTTCCACATGGAAACTCTAAACCCATTATAATGCTCTTCTGGGATTCCAAGGCAAATTGCAAAAAACAAGATCAAGTAAGTCCTTTCTCATTAGACAGGTTATCAGAATGTCATTCAAGTAGATAACGTGTGAACAGTGTTCTTCTAAACATTTGGTGGGTCTTGTATATTTTTGATGCCTGCCTTGGATATAAAATAGCTCATCCGTGCGCTGCTATTCCTAAATGTTGGTAACTTTGTTATTTCAGATGCTGAAGTGCTTAGGATAGATAAGAAAGAAACCGATGTAGAAGCAGAAAAAACAGTATCTCCTAACACTGATTCAGGTAAAAGCTTCATTTTTTTTCTTTGAAACTGTATCTGTTTATCCTGTGAGTCAGCCAGTACTTGTCTACTAGATTGCCTACTTCCATCTCCAGAAAATTGCCCATTTCTATCCCTGCCTCAGCTCATCTGCTGCTGGAACTCTCATCCATGTCTTTCTTACCTCCAGACTTGACTATCCAATGCTGTCCTGGTTGGCCTCCCATCTTCCACTTTCCAAAACTCTGCTGCCCATATCCTAACTCACACCAAGTCCATTATCCAACTCACAACCATTACCCCTGTGCTTGCTGATCTACATGTGCTTCCGGTCCTCCAAGGTCTCCATTTTAAATTTCTCATCCATATTTTCAAGCCCTCAATCGCCTTGCCCCTCCCTCTTTCTGTAACCTCCTCCACCCCTCCAGGATTGCTGTGCTCCTCCAATTCTGGTGTCTTGCACATCCCCGACTTTAATAGTTGCAGCATTGACTGCCATGCCTTCAGCTGCCTGGGCCCTAGGTTCTGGAATTCCCTACCAAAGTCTTTTCTGTCTCTCTACCTCTCTCTCCTTCTTCTAGATGCTCTTTAAAACCTACCTCTTTCACCTGTCCTCGTAACTCCTTATGTGACTTGGTGTCAAATTTTGTTTGCAAACACTCCTGTGAAACACGTTCGGATGATTTACTTTGTTAACAGCACTATATAAACCTAAGTTGTTGTGGTTGCAAATGTTTCATGCATGTTCAAAAAGTAAGAGAGATTAACCAGGTAACTACAGGCCAGTCAGCCTTACGTTAGTGGTCGAAAACATTTAGCAACCATAGGTAGAACCTTAACGAAACATCCGCAAACACTGGGGAAGCCAGTAGCGGGTTGGACACCAGTTGGTAATTGGTAATTAGTTTACCAGCCAATCACTGAGCGTAAGCATGATGATAACCCACACGCTGACAATGAAAGCTCAATATTTAATGGGATCCCAACAGGGGTCAGAATAGCTGCAGGAAAGCTTACCGCTGAAGCAATATGAAGGCAAGAAGATGGGAGGAGGATGTGGGAAGGCTGCCCCCATTGCCCGCACCCCCCCCCCCCACCCCACCGTTCTCTGACTCTGGAGGCGGCGTGGGCCAGAAGGGATGTCCTCTTCCCCGTGGACAGGAGAATAAGGCCAGCCACCCAAATGAAGCAAGTGTGGCTGGAAGTAACAGAGACTGAGCAACAGAAGTGTGGTACTCAGGGCCTGGATTCAGTGCTGGAAAGGGTTTAATGACTCATTAAGTTTGGAAAAGTAAGTGTCATACCACTTTCAGGTGGCATCCATCAATCTCTGACCTCCCTAGCATTCTCCTGCACAGCACTCCTCTGACCAACACACATTCCTTTCTCTCCAGCCATCTCCTCAAATTTTCATCTGAACACTCAACACTCACAGTCACCCTCATCCTATCGCCCCCTTGCACCCATCCATCATAGTCACACTTCACAAATGTTCTCCTTCCATCTTCAACACACATTTCACTTCTCACACTCATAACTCTTTGCATTCTCTCATTGCAGAAGAGGGCACACAACTCCAAGAAGAAGCAGAGAACCAGGGTGGACCTGCAGCCATAGCCACCCTGACTGCATTGGAGGAGGACACCCTGGAGATTGGCAGGTGGCGCACACACTACGCATCGGCAATGGAAAGATGGGGGTGGCCCAGAGATCTGGTTACAGCATTAGATAACGCACTACCACTTGCCACTTAACAGTCACTCATATTGAATTAATGTTACCACTAATTGAAATGTCATGGTTTGTATTGTGCTGAGTTTGCACCCTTTCTCAATGTCAGCACTGGTCATGTCTTTGATCTTCCACAGGTCTTTCACAGTAACAGAGGAGCTGATGAGGGACCAGGTTGAGGAATTGTCAGAGGAGGGTGAGCATTCTGAGGATGTAGTTTCACGTGGCAGGTTCAAGTGTTGGAGACAAAGACAGCAGTGGAGAGTCCTTGTTGCAGGGTGCAGGACTGTCCAAGCTCTGCTTAGCTGGACCTAGATGCAGAGCCTCATGGATCATCCACCAAAAGGGATCTTGGTGGAGCAACGACAGGTTGTGTGTGTGTACTTATCAGCATTTCCAGAGGCAATGCATATCCTCGGGGAGTGCCATGATGTCTGTGGCATTTACATTGATGTCCATTGCCTTGGAAAGAGTGGTCACCTCCATGGAGAATCAGACGTGGCACTGAGTGCATGCTGGCCCAGATAAATGGCGTTCACACTCTGACTGTCACTTTACAAGGGTGGAGAAAAGCCTCACCTTAGTGGCTCAATGTCTCACAGACATACAGCCAAGTGCTAGCAGGGAAGTGCAGGTGGGCCATGAGAGGAAAGATAGACAAAGGGTGCATGATAGTGGGGACTCTTCTTATGGTGCTCCCACTTCTCATCCCTTGTCCCCCACCTCCAACGGACAAAGCCACACATGTTGTCTTCTGCCCCAAAGACCAAATCTGTCCTGCACTGAGGCTGTGGGGTGGAGTGAAAACCTGCAGGAGATATGACTGCTTCAGAATGAATGAATCATGGCAAGTCACTGGATAGCTAGCATAGACATGTATGATCACCTTCCGATGGTTACAAACTAACTGGACATTGAAGAAGTGGAATCCCTTGCGATTACTGAAGACCCATGGCTCATCTTGATTGCCTCATGCCAAGTCTCTTTCAACAGCACCTTTCAAACCCGTGATCTCTACCACCTAGAAGGACAAGAACAGCAAATGCATGGGAACACCACCATCTGCAAGTTTCCCTCCAAGCCACACACCATCCTAACTTGGAACTATATCGTCGTTCCTTCACTGTTGCTGGGTCAAAATCCTGGAGCTCCCTTCCTAACAGCACTGTGGGTGTACCTGCACCAGATGGATTGCAGTGGTTCAAGAAGGCTCACCACCACCTTCTCAAGGGCAATTAGGGATAGGAAATAAATGCTGGCCTTGCCAGCGATGCTCACATCCCATGAAAAAAAAATAATGACTTCCTGTACCTGAGGGAAGCCAGCCACTGCAACGAAACTGACAGGCCTCTGTGTTTGACCAACCTCATCCATGACAAAGTGCATATAAGTAGCTGCTTTGGGAAACAAGGAAACAGTGACCTGGGAGATGCACTTATGGGCAGCAAATTGAGAGATCCTTGAGATGTCACCGGAAGATCCCCGGAAGGGACCAGAATATGATAGAATTTTACTTTAAGTTTGAAAGTGATGTAGTTCAATCCAAAATTAGGGTCATAAATCTAAACAAAGGATACTATGAAGGTATGAGGGGCAAGTTGGCTGTGGTAGATTGGGAAACTACATTAAAAGGTATGATGGTAGACAGGCAATAGGCATTTAAAGAATTAATACATGATTTGCAACAAATTTACATTCCTTTGAGGCACAAAATCACGGCAGGAAAGGTGATCCAATCTTGGCTAACGAGGAAAGTTAAAGATTGTGTTTGATCAAAAGAAGAGGCTTATATAGTTGCCAAAAAAGTATTAAGCCTGAGGCTTGGGAGCATTTTAGAACTCAACAAAGGAGGACCAAGAAACTGATGAAGAGAAAATAGAATATGAAAGTTAATTAGCAAGAAACAGAAACGGATTGTAAAATCTTCTATAGGTATGTAAAAAGGAAAAGATTAGCAAAGACAAATGTGGGCCCATCACAGGCAGAGACAGGGGAATTTATAATGGGGGAATAAAGAAATGGCAGAGAAACTAAATAAATACTTCATGTCTGTCTTCAAGGAGGAAGATACAAAAAAACCTCCCAGAAATACTGAAGAACCAAGGGGCTAGCGAGAATGAGGAACTGGAAGAAATTAACATTAGTAATAAAGTAGCACTGGAGAAATTAATGGGACTGGAAGTTGGTAAATCCCCTGGATTTGATTATCTACATCCCAGAGTGTTGAAAGAGGTGGCTGTAGAGGTAGTGGATGGGTTGGTGATCATCTTCCAAAATTCTATAGATTCTGGAATGGTTCCTGAAGATTAGAAGCAATCTTGCAAATGTAACCCCACTATTTAAGAAAGGAGGGAGAGAGAAAATGGGGAACTACAGACCTGTTATCCTGATATCAGTAGTAGGGAAAATGCTAGAATCTATTATAAAGGATGTGATAACTGGACACAGTAGAAAATAATGATAGAATTGGCTGGAGGCAACGTGAATTTATGAAAGGGAAATCATTTTTGACAAACCTATTGGTTTTTTTGAGGATGTAACTAGCAGAATAGATAAGGGGAAACCAGTGGATGTGTGGTGTCTTTGGATTTTCAGAGGTTTTCGATAAGGTCCCACAAAGGAGGTCAGTGAGCAAAATTGGAGTGCATGGGATTGGGGTAATATACTGGCATGGATTGAGAATTGGTTAACAGACAGAAAGCAGAGAGTAGGAGTAAACAGGTAATTCTCAGGTTGGCAGGCTGTGACTAGTGGGATACCGCAAGGATCAGTGCATGGGCCCCAGCTAATCACTATCTATATCAGTGTTGATGTGGGGCCATGTGTAATATTTCCAAGTTTGCTGATGTCACAAAACTAGGTGGTAATGTGAGTTGTGAGGAGGATGCAAAGAGGCTTCAAGGGGATTTAGACAGACTAAGTGAGTGGGCAAGAACATGGCAGATGGAATATAATGTGGAAAAATGTGAAGTTATCCACTTTGGTAGGAAAAACAGAAATGCAGAGTATTTATTAACTGGTGAGAGAATGGGAAGTGTTGATGTCCAAAGGCATCTGGGTGTCCTTGTTCATAAGTCACTGAAAGCTAACATGCAGGTACAGCAAGCAATTAGGAAAGCAAATGGTATGCTGGCCTTTATTGCTAGCAGATTTGAGTACAGGAGTAAAGAAGTCTTGCTGCAATTGTATAGAGTCTTGGTGAGACCGTACCTGGAATATTGTGTACAGTTTTGATCTCCTTACCAAAGGGAGGATATACTTGTCATAGAGGGAATGCAACAAAGGTTCACCAGACTGATTCCTGGGATGGTGGGATTGTCCTATGAGGAGAGATTGAGGAGACTAGGCCGATACTCTCTAGAGTTCAGAAGAATGAGAGGTGATCTCATTGAAGCTTACAAAAGTCTTACAGGGATTGACAAGGTTGGTGCAGGAAGGATATTTCCCTGGCTGGGGGTGTCTAGAACCAGGGGACAGTCTCAAAATAAGAGGTAGACCATTTAGGACTGAGGTGAGGAGGAATTTCTTTACTCAGAAGTTGGTGAATTAGTGGTAATCGATAGATTTCTAGATATTAATCAAGGAATATAGGGATAGTGCGAGAAAATTGTGTTGAGGAAGAAGATCAGCCATTATCTAGTTGAATGGTGGAGCAGGCTTGAGGGGCTGAATGGCCTACTCCTGCTCCTATTTCCTATGTAAGGAGGCGGAGGAGAAGAAATTTAGGCAGTGGTGACCTGGATGGTAACTGGCAATGGGCCGAAGGGCCTGTTTCTGTGCTGTATAACTCTATGACTCTAATGCATACCCACCTGGTCCTCTTGAAAGGAGGTCTTCTTCCAGGAGGCAGCAGATGTCAGCAACAACCTGCCACAAAAGCCTGAGACTCCTGAGGCACTGCTGCTCTGACATGTTGAGGAAGCTCACCCTCTGTCTATAGACCCTGTGCTGGAGGTATTGCTCCTTCAAACTAGAGATTTCTTTTCATCCCCTCTGTCAAATGGAGCAACATGTGGCTGCGGCGAAAGCAACTGCTATTGGGATTGTTGCCGTTCCTGGTGCTTTTGAGCTGCAGATGTTTGTGTGGCTCCTGGTGCTGCTGCTGCTCGTGTGGCTACTCTTGCTGCTCCCCATCAGAGGTCCGGTCTACTGCTGTATAAGTGCTCCCATTGAAGGCTGACTGCAAAGAAGTTGAGATAAAGGTGACTATACTCCAAGCAATTAAAAGTACTTCCAAAAGCTGAAATCGACCCTCAAAGTAGTGAATTCAGGCTCTCAAAACTAATCCTGCAAGCACAAGCCTTTCACTGAGACTGGCCATAAGCTTTTTGATTTCACTTGAAGGCTTCCCATTACGTCAATTTCATTGAGCAATCACTGACAGTTATGATCTCTTGTGGACCCTGGTGAATTGCAGACAGCTTAGGAAACCCAGGCACTTGGCTGTTAAAGCCAGAATGCTGGGTTAAATTACCTGCTTGCATATTGTGATGACTTTCCCAACAGCTGCATGGGGATTCCCCGCTCGCATGCCAACCAACTCCGGTCAAACCCAGAAATGGGCAGGATCATGTTGGGTTCCTGACCCGATGCCACTTTCCCATGGATTAAGCCCTTGCCCACTCCCAAGGCACCTTCCCTTGGCAGTTAAAATTCTACCCCATAATCCAGGGCAAAATTAATTGTCACTTGGAAGAACATGGGTTTATAAATGACAGCCAACATCTGTTATAAGCAAATTGTATCTGACAAACTTGATCGAATTCTTCAATGAAATAATAGAATGGGTTGATGAAGGTAGTGCATTTGATGTTGTTTACATGGATTTTACAGAAGATGTTTGATAAAGTGCCACATAATAGACTTGTTAGCAAATTTAAAGGTCATGCAATTAGATGGTAAGTGGCAGTGTGGATATGGAATTGTCTAAGAAACAGAAAGCAGAGAGTAGTAGTGAATGGTTGTTTATCAGACTGGATTGGTGTCCTCCAGGAGTTGGTATTGGGACCACTGCTATTCCTGATATATATCAATAAACTGGACTTAGGTCTAGGGGCATAATTTCAAAGTTTGCAGATGACACAAAGCTTGGAATTCTAGGAGGAGGATAGTACCAATTTCAGGAGAACATAGACTGATGAAGTGGACAGACATAGGGCTGATGAAATTTAATGTGAGAAAGCATGAAGCATTTTGGAAGTAAACATGAGAAGCAATATGAATTAAAAGGTACAATTTAGGGGTGCAGTTTATGATCATATATAGAACCTGTCCTTCTATGAGATTGGCTGTTATCTTTCTAAGGGATGCTCAGTTCCATCTATTGGAATGTCTGCAGGGGATCACGTCTGTGGGACAGGATTTTCACCCCAATATGGGGGCTTAAACAGAGGCGGGCGGGTGTATAATTTTGTGATGCCAGCAGGCAGGCAAGTTTGGCGGCATTATCCCGCCCTCAAGCCATCTTGCTGGAGGCCACAGATATCTGCCCACAAGCGTCTGGTAGCTAGATAAGCTAATTAAAAGGTCAATTAAGACCATGAATCAGAAGTGGACTGGATTTTTCTAGTCAGACTGCAGACCCCCTATGACGTGGGCAGCATGGCAACTGCCGGGAGGCGGTCTCCCAGCAGCAGACAGGGGGGGCCAGCGCTCCAGACAAACTTTGAGGCACCACCCCCACCTACCTGGCCTCTGGCTGCAGCTGTGGCCACTTTTTATTTCAAATTTTTTAATGTTGAGAAGGCACCTTCCTTACCTGCAACGGCAGCCTGCAGCTCCTTCCATGCTGGAGGGTCTTCTGTTGGCCCTCCAACTTTGAGAGCTCACCAGCCGTCTTAATTGAATGGTGAGCCAATTACTGGCCAATCAAGGTGAAATCGTTGTCAGGTGACTGTTTCCAACACAGTGAGTGGTCGGGACCCCCATTTGACCCTGATGTCGATATCCTGACCCAAAACGCAAAGTCTTGCCCATGATCTTTGTCTTACATCTGCAGGTAGCTTCTTGTCATCCTGACTTAGCTAACTTGGGTGTGCATTAGCTCTCTATTGTTATACATTAGCATTTATCTCTTTGTTCTCAGAGTTTTGAACTGTCAGATATAAGTATGATCAACTTTACCAGTTTACTTCTGTCAGATTAAACAATTAATCCTTCTTGACCTTCCAAATTTCATTCTCAACATCTACCTGGCCTTGAATGCAGTACAGCACAAATACGCCAGATTGATATCAAGGTTTTAAAGGATAAAATTATGATAACAGGTTGCATAAACTTGCTTTGTATCCTCTTGAATTTAGAATGTTGAGGGGTGATCTAATTGATGTCCTTAAAATTATAAAGGAATGCAATAACATAGATACAAATGAACTATTTCCTCCAGTGGGGAAATACAGAACAAGGGGACATAACTTGAAAATTGGTGCCAGGTCTTTTAGAAGTAAAATCAGGAAGCACTTTTTCATAAAAAGGGTAGTGGAAATCTGGATCGCCCCCCAAATGCTGTGGATGCTGCGTGAATAAAAATTTTAAAGAGTAGAATCAATAGTTTTTGTTTCTACATTTACTACTCCTAAAAATATTGGGGGCTAAATTGGATAACCCCCAAACATTGACACAGGCATTGCGGTGTGTGATGAGCTCTCTCAAGTTGATTGCATTGCACGCTGACTTTGTGCTGCCTGCTCATTGAATGATCTCAGCATCTAGCCAACACTAAGCGTGCTGTTGATTGGCTAGATGCTTCAGAAGAGGGCCAGTGTCGTGAGTGGCTAACAGGACTTAAGCTAGCCTGCTGTGCCTAAAGCTAACCTGCACTTCTAAAGGGGCGGTGCATTGTGCCTGGTACAGGCACTGGCAGTTGTACAGGAAGTGAATCTGACTTGGGTAACAGTGAGGAATGGCACAGCGAGGGAGAGATTGGGGGGCACTGGTGACCTTGACGGAGGAGTTGGAGAGCTGCCTGTATCTGCAGGGAGCCAGGAGGCCCTCTAGACACATGCTCAAAGGCCATGGAGGTCAATAACAGGAGTCAAGTGCCAAGGACCTGAGTGCAATGACACAAAAAGTTCATTGACCTCACACAAATGGTCAAGTCAGTGTATGCATCTTCAAATGCCATATTTTGTCAACTGCATCATTAGCCTTTCTCCCCACTCCTCTTCCATCTTCCAATGGCTTGTTCTGAACTATGTGCCCTGTGCTCACTCTCCCAGTCATGCTGCATTTGAAGGGGAATGCTTACAAATGCACCCATGTACGGGAGCAACTGGTTTTTGCAGAAGCCTTGAAGACAGGAAAAAGTCCTTCAGTGCCTGCCACATCACTCCCTATAGACTCCCTGTTGAAACTTATGCAGCCCTGACCCTATCTGATATTTTGCTGACCAAGGTCTCCACTGGCAATCTCCCTGAAGGGACACAGAAATTGACCTGCCACACCACAGTCTGGTAAGTGTCCTCTAGGGTAGCCTAATAGGGTTGAGAGTTGCTTTATTTACATTTTTTAAATTTTAGGACAGTGAAGTTTTAAAGTTTTTTTTCAGATTAATATTGAAAACCTCCCCTCTCCCCCCCCCCCCCCCCCACTTACCACCTCCATTGCCAAGCAACCATTGGCACCAAAAACAAACTAGCTAGCATCACTCCATCAGAAAACCTGAGCCTTTAAATTTAGCAAAATACACGAGTTGGAAAAATTGTACCTACTATTAATACAAATTAAGGCTAATTGTACAAGTGATTGCAAAGTTCAGTTCCACAAGAAATTAATTCATATATGTTGTTTTCCTAATGCAGAAGATGCTGTTCAGAAGCACAAAACGTTGCTGTCCAATGTCACTGTGCAAACCACGGAATCAGGTAAAATTTTATATTTTTCCTTGGAGATCTCACTGTACCTCCCATCTCTTTGAGAGCAATAGGTCTTAATAAGCTCAAAATTGCAATTGGCAATATTAGCATAAACATACTTAAAATGTTCAGACCGCATTTCTGTCTACCACTTTAAATGAAGCCAATTAAAATAATACCATTAACATTTATTTCCAACCTAATATATTTCAGGTAAGAAAACTATTCACAAATAGAATTTGTAGGATATGTTGGCAGTGACTGCAGTGTTGTTACACGCTGAAATCTCCTTCAGTGCTGTCAGTCCCTGGACTTCTGCTATGGTTCCACCATCATAATCGTAAGATTAAAAGAAATAGAAGTAGGCCATTCAGTCCCTCGAGCCAGCTTCGCCATTCAATTAAGATCATGGCTGACCTGACCGTGACCTTAACTCCACTTTCCTGCATGCCCCCCATTACCTTTCCCTTGTAGTTCAAAATTCTGTGTAACCCAGCCTTGAACATATTCAATGACCCAGTCTCTAAGGTCTGGGGAAGAGAATTCCAAAGATTAATGACCCGCTAAGAGAAGGAATTCCTCCTCATTTCCGTCTTATGTGGGAGACCCCTTGTTTTTAAACTGTGCCACCTAGTTCTATATACCCGCATGAAGGGAAATATCAAAAAATATATATATATTTTTTAAAAATGAGGGGAAATATCCCGCAGCATCCATGCTGTCAAGTCCCTCAGTTTCTAATATGTTTCAATATGATCACCTCTCATTCTTCTAAACTCCACTGAGTATAGGCCCAACCTGCTCAACCTTTCTTTGTAAAACAACCCCTTCATCCCAAGAATCAGCCTAGTGAACCTTCTCTGAACTGCTTTCAATGCAAGTATATCCCTCCTTAAGTAAGGAGACCAGAACTGTAGATGGTACTCAAGGTGCAGTCTCACAGGTGCCCTATATAGTTGTAGCAAGACTTCCTTACTTTTATACTCCATTCCCCTTGCAATAAATGTCAACATTCTGGTAAGTGATTGGTGGGAATTTCTTTCTTCCACTTGAGCAGCAGGAGCGGTGAGAGCGCGAGCCAGGGGGCAGCCGGGAAGGTAAGTTGAGCTATAAAGTACTTACCCCGTGATTCAGCGGACGCGGACACGGGGACTGCTGGGTAAGTGAACTTATATATTCGGGCAGTGGCTAAACCCGAAACACTACACGTGTAGTGTCTCCCACCCATCCTCCTCCTCTAACCAAAAAAAAAGGACTCTTGTGTGGAGGGTTTGGTAAGGTAAGGTTTTCCTTTATTTTATTTTTTTTAATCTCTTTTGTCAATTTAGAGCGGAGGGGATGGAAGCTAGGGCAGTTGCATGCTCCTCTTGCAAGATGTGGGAGGTAAGGGTCACCACTTGTGTCCCTGCTGACTTCACCTGTGAGAAGTGCACCCAACTCCAGCTCCTCACAGACCGCGTTAGGGAACTGGAGCTGGATGAACTTCGGATCATTCAGGAGGCTGAGGGGGTGATAGAGAGCAGTTATAGGGAAGTAGTGACACCTAAGTTACAGGATAAAGGTAGCTGGGTGACCGTCAGGGGAGGGAAAGGGAATAGGCGCACAGTGCAGGGATCCCCTGTGGCCGTTCCCCTCAATAATAAGTATACTGTTTTGGATACGGTTGGGGGGGACGACCTACCAGGGGAAAGCCACAGCGGCCAGGCCTCTGGCACTGAGCCTGGCTCTGTGGCTCAGAAGGGAAGGGGGGAGAATAGGAGAGCGATAGTGATAGGAGATTCAATGGTTAGAGGAACAGACAGCAGATTCTGTGGTCGCGAACGAGACTCCCGGATGGTATGTTGCCTCCCGGGTGCCAGGGTCAGGGATGTCTCGGATCGAGTCTACAGGATTCTTAAGGGGGGGGGGGGGGAGCAGCCAGAAGTCATGGTACACATCGGTACCAATGACATAGCTAGGAAAAGGGATGAGGACCTGAAAAGCGAATATAGGGAGTTAGGTTGGAAGCTAAAAGGCAGGACGAGCAGAGTAGTAATCTCAGGATTGATACCGGTGCCACGTGCGAGTGAGGCGAGAAACAGAGAGCGAGTGCAGCTGAACACGTGGCTACAGAGCTGGTGTAGGAGGGAGGGATTCAGATATGTGGATCATTGGGATACCTTCTGGGGAAGGTGGGACCTGTACAAGAAGGATGTGTTGCATCTGAACTGGAGGGGCACCAATATCCTGGGCGGGAGGTTTGCTAGAGCTCTTCAGGAGGGTTTAAACTAGTTTGGCAGGAGGATGGGAACCGGAGCTACGGATCAGTGGATGGGGTAGCTGTTGAACAGGCAGATACAGAGTGCAGAGAGTCTGTGAGGAAGGTTAGACAGTTGACAGGGCAAAGTTGCAGCCAGTATGATGGGTTAAAGTGTGTCTATTTTAACGCAGTAAGTGTCAGGAATAAGGGTGATGAACTTAGAGCATGGATCAGTACTTGGAGCTACGATGTTGTGGCCATTACGGAGACTTGGATAGCACAGGGGCAGGAATGGATGTTGGATGTTCCAGGGTTTAGATGTTTCAAAAGGAATAGGGAGAGAGGTAAAAGAGGTGGGGGAGTGGCATTGCTAATCAGGGATAGTATCACAGCTGCAGAAAGGGAGGTCGTCGAGGAGGGTTTGTCTACTGAGTCAGCATGGGTGGAAGTCAGAAACAGGAAAGGAGCAGTCACTTTATTGGGAGTTTTCTATAGACCTCCCAATAGCAACAGAGACACGGAGGAACAGATTGGGAGGCAGATTTTGGAAAGGTGCAGAAGTAACAGGGTTGTTTTCATGGATGACTTCAACTTCCCTAATATTGATTGGACCCTCCTTAGTGCAAATAGTTTGGATGGAGCAGATTTTGTCAGGTGTGTCCAGGAAGGTTTCCTGACTCAGTATGTAGATAGGCCGACTAGAGGGGTGGCTCTGTTGGATTTGGTGCTTGGCAACGAACCAGGCCAGGTGGCAGATCTCTCGGTGGGAGAGCATTTTGGTGATAGTGATCACAACTCCCTGACCTTTACTATAGTCATGGAGAGGGATAGGAGCAGACAGGATGGGAAAATATTTAATTGGGGGAGGGGGAATTACAATGCTATTAGGCAGGAACTGGGGAGCATAAATTGGGAACAGATGTTCTCAGGGAAATGCACGACAGAAATGTGGAGGTTGTTTAGGGAGCACTTGCTGCAACTGCTGGATAGGTTTGTCCCGATGAGGCAAGGAAGGGATGGTAGGGTGAAGGAACCTTGGATGACAAGAGATGTGGAACAGCTAGTCAAGAGGAAGAAGGAAGCTTACTTAAGGCTGAGGAAGCAAGGATCAGACAGGGCTCTAGAGGGTTATAAGGTAGCCAGGAAGGAACTGAAGAATGGACTTAGGAGAGCTAGAAGAGGACATGAAAAAGTCTTGGCGGGTAGGATTAAGGAAAATTGCAAGGCGTTCTACACTTATGTGAGGAACAAGAGGATGGCCAGAGTGAGGGTAGGGCCGATCAAGGATAGTGGAGGGAACTTGTGCCTGGAGTCGGAGGAGGTAGGGGAGGTCCTTAATGAATACTTTGCTTCAGTATTCACTAGTGAGAGGGACCTTGTCGTTTGTGAGGACAGCGTGGAACAGGCTGATATGCTCGAACAGGTTGAGGTTAAGGAGGATGTGCTGGAAATTTTGAAAGACATGAGGATAGATAAGTCCCCGGGGCCAGACGGGATATACCCAATGTTATTACGGGAAGCAAGGGAAGAGATTGCCGAGCCTTTGGTGGTGATCTTTGCGTCCTCACTGTCCACTGGAGTAGTACCAGATGATTGGAGGGTGGCAAATGTTATTCCCTTGTTCAAGAAAGGGAATAGGGATAACCCTGGAAATTACAGACCAGTCAGTCTTACGTCGGTGGTGGGCAAATTATTGGAGAGGATTGAGATAGTCAGCATGGCTTTGTGAGGAGCAGGTCAGGCCTCACAAGCCTTATTGAATTCTTGCAGGACATTGATGAAGGAAGAGCAGTGGATGTGGTGTATATGGATTTTAGCAAGGCGTTTTATAAGGTTCCCCATGGTAGGCTCATTCAGAAAGTAAGGAGGCATGGGATACAGAATTGGCTGGCCCATAGAAGACAGAGGGTGGTAGCAGATGAAAAGTATTCAGCCTGGAGCTCGGTGACCAGTGGTGCTCCGCAGGGATCTGTTCTGGGACCTCTGCTCTTTGTGATTTTTAAAAATGACTTGGATGAGGAAGTGGAAGGCTGGGTTAGTACATTTGCTGATGACACAAAGGTTGCTGGAGTTGTGGATAGTGTGGAGGGCTGTTATAGGTTGCAACGGGACATTGACAGGATGCAGCGCTGGGCTGAGAAGTGGCAGATGGAGTTCAACCTGGAAAAGTGTGAAGTGATTCATTTTGGAAGGTCGAATTTGAATGCAGAATACAGGCTTAAAGACAGGATTCTTGGCAGTCTGGAGGAACAGAGGGATCTTGGGGTCCACGTCCATAGATCCCTCAAAGTTGCCACCCAAGTTGATAGGGTTGTTAAGAAGGTGTATGGGGTGTTGGCTTTCATTAACAGGGGGATTGAGTTTAAGAGCCGCGAGGTTATGCTGCAGCTCTATAAAGCCCTGGTTAGACCACACTTGGAATATTGTGTTCAATTCTGGTCGCCTCATTACAGGAAGGATGTGGAAGCTTTAGAGAGGGTGCAGAGGAGATTTACCAGGATGCTGCCTGGACTGGAGGGCATGTCTTATGAAGAAAGGTTGAGGGAGCTAGGGCTTTTCTCATTGGAGCGAAGAAGGATGAGAGGTGACTTGATAGAGGTGTACAAGATGATGAGAGGCATAGATAGAGTGGATAGCCAGAGACTTTTTCCCAGGGCAGAAAGGGCTATCACCAGGGGGCATAATTTTAAGGTGATTGGAGGAAGGTTTCGGGGAGATGTCAGAGGTAGGTTCTTTACACAGAGAGTGGTGGGTGCGTGGAATGCACTGCCAGCGGTGGTAGTAGAAGCAGATACATTAGGGACATTTAAGCGACTCTTGGACAGCTCTCACCCCTTTACCTCTCTACCAGAACAATGCTGGGGTTTCCCTTGTTCTCACCTTCCATCCCACCAGCCTCCATATTCAACAGCTTATCCTCCACCATTTCTGCCACCTCCAGCATGATGCCACGACCAAACATATCTTCTCTCCTCTCGCCTTTCAGTATCCAAAGGGACTGATCTCTATGCAACACCCTGGTCCTTTCTGCTATCACCCCAAAAACACCCTCCCCTTCCAATGGCATCTTCTCATGCAAGCACAAAATATGCAAAACCTGCCCTTTTACCTCCTCCCTACTCATCGTCCTAGGCCACAAATGCACCTACCTTACAGGTGAAACAACGCTTTAATTGTACATCTTTCAATTTAGAATACTGTATTCGCTTCTCATGATGCATCTCCTCTACACAGGGGTGTAGGGGTGACTGCTTTACGGAATACCCCCTCCATTCAGTCCGCATGTGTGACCCTGGGCTTCTGGTCACCTGTCATTTTAATTCTCCACCCCATTCACACTCTGAACTCTCTGTTATTGGCCTCTCACACTGTTCGAATATAATACTCACTATATGCTCATTCCCATTTACACTTCCTCTAGACCCATCTTTTGTTTCTTTACTTATCTCATTACCATCTCCTTTTGCCTTGCACCATCATCCCGTCGGTCAATTAATCTCTTCTGCCTTCCAGCCCATCACAGATGTTCCCTTTTGTTCTCTGCTCACCATCCCGCCCCCACCCCCCAGCCCTCTTTCCCTGCCTCTGTACTTGCTTAAAACCTGTTACATCTCTAACATTTTCCGGTTCTGACGAAAACTCATCGACTTGAAATTTTGGCCTGAATTTTCCCAGACCCGCAGAGATGGCTTTGGAGGGAGGATTTGACAGGGCCAGGTGGAATTCTGAAAGAAACGTGAAGGGCTGGTGCCCTGACTTATTCCTGCCTCCACGCATTTTTACCGGGAGTGTCATCAGGGCACTGACAGCAACCCACTCAACAGCAGTGGGAAGTGACATTTACGAATGATATAAAGAAAATGGGAAGTGTCCATTCAAGGGTAGGCAGAGGCTTGCCTCATGCAGCCTGCTACCACTGAGCATGGTGGGGCTACAAGGCATCCCAGTAGAATTTAGTCTGCATTATGCAGGAAAGGAAAATTCAAACCCAAATATCTGTCTTACCTAGTATATCTTGCCTACCATCTTTCTGTGTGACTTTTAAAAACAGATGAAAAATGACTACATAAATAAAACAATGTTTCTTAGTAATTGAGGCTACTGACATAGTTTTTGCAGAAAACTGGAAAAAATCTGATTCCTCGAACACAGAATAATTTCAGAGTACCATGACATAATAATTTGACTTTTTCTAGTACAGTAACCTTCCTATCTCTGTAACCTCCCTCAGCCCTACAACATTTCAACATCTCTGCATTCTTCCAATCCTGCCCTCAGGCAAGCCCAATTTCCATCGCCCCAGCAGCCTTCAACAGCCTCGGTGCCAAGCTCTAGAAATCCCTCCCTAAATCTCTCTGCCTCTCTAACTCTCCTCCTTAAAGTTGCTCCTTAAAACCTGCCTCTTTGGCTTTGGTTTTTGGTCATCTGTCCTAATATCTCTTTAAAAAATATACTGTGGATGCGGAAAATCTGAAATCAAAACAGAAAATGTTGGAAAACACTCACCAGATCCGGCAGCATTTGTGGAGATAGAAACCGGGTTAACGTTTCATCAGAACTAGAAGACATTAGACGTTAAACGGCTGTTAAGCAAGTACAGAGCCAAGGAAAATTGAGGGGGGTTGGTGAATTTGGAGGAAAGATTAATGGGTAGGGTCTGTGATATAGTCGAAGGCAGGGTTGATTAAATGACAAAAGGGATGATGGTGCAAGGCAAACAGGGTGGTGATGGATGCAGAGGAGCAGAATAACAGAGTGGGAAGGAACCACTGAAAATCTGGCAAAGCAAAGAAGGCTTCCATGACCCACGAATGTGGCAGAGAAAGGTCAGTAGACCCCACAGGTGCAGATCACTCCACGAGCCATATATCAATAGGGTAACCCCATCGCTCTCATTTACTCAGACAGCAGGTGTTGTAATAAAGGATGGCTGGACCAGAGTCATGGGGAGTGAAAGAAGTACGGTCTGATTCTTTGGGTGTGAATCCCCATTGCTGCAGCACCAGAAGGAATGGGAGCCAAATTCGAGGGACAGAAGATCCCTGAAGACTGTGGTGTGAAAGGTGTCTAGAGGTCTGTTACTATCTTCACCTGATCTTATTATAACACGGTTTAATTTTAAACACACTGTGTTTTGAGCTCTCCTTTTTGTGAATCCTTGTTCACAACTTTCCAATTATTAGGCAAAGAAATGAGCACCAGCAGGCTTTCTGTGGTTTAAAGAAGAAATATGAAATTTTATTAAAACTTAAACTCTAATACGGTTCACACCTACGGATATGCGACGCGCCCACGCTGGCATGCACACGCGATATACACATGCAGATAGAAACAGAAAAGAGAAGAAAAGATAAGTAGAACAGTTTGAGGCAATATCTTGCTACTGTTTCTCGAGCTCGCTGTAGTCCTTGATTGAAGATATGGTCTTGTGTTTAGTTGGGACCCAGTATTTTTCTTGGACCTTGTTCATGTAGGAGATTTTTTCTCTCTGAGTTTATGTGTCTTCAAAAGATTCAGTTCCATGGGAAAGAGATAGAGGCAGGCAGATAGGCTTCTGCTTCAGTTCCAGGAGCATAGCCTTCTTCACTCCATGAGTACGCGGCTTTGTCTGTTCAACATCTCTGTAACAGCCAGTTAGTCATGTGACTAAAACTGGTCTGACCACTTCTGTGTATTGGGGAAGCAACTACTGAGTCCTCATTGTTTCAACATTGTCTGGAACTATGCAAATGTCTTTCCAGTCAGGGGGCTTGCAATTTTAAGTTTTAAGTTCATGTGGCGAAATCATGTGTGCCTCAGTCTTGGCAAGTGGGGGGTTTGCCTGACACCTTCATACCCAGGGGAATGAAATGCGATTTGAAGAAAAATGGCGATTTCATTACAGAGTTTGAGAGAACAATAAGTTACAGAAAGAAAACCATGCATTTCTCTCATTCATTTCCATTCATTCACCCATCTTAAAGCTTATTAAAACTGGTCTGTTCTGGGTGCCAGGGCTGCTTTAATTTTCCCCTTTTTTTTCTCAAGAGTAACAGTGGACAGCGGATCTATCCTGAACTCCCTGAGTCATGCAAAGACTTGTCTTCAGTGGGTGGGTGGTTCCCTTTTCCTCTGATTGTGAGGGAGGAGTCTTTGTTACTCTCCCCTTTGTTCTCTGGGACACTCCTACCTGCAGGTATTTGTGCAGACTTGGCTGCCCTCTCCTGTGACACTTCAACAAGGTGAAGCATCACCCTCACGGTTTCTGTGTCCCCTAGAGGTCTCTCTTTGTCCCTACAGGTTCCTGTAAATGCTGTTAGCAACTCTGGCGGGGTGCTTCTAGAGTCTGCATTTACATAGGAAGATGTGGATTCTAACTTCACATTTTTCGGGATTGGTTGACCAGGCGGTAGGGGTTTTCATCCAGGATTCTTCCCGGAGGTCCTTTAACATATCCTCTTGGTCACTTTTTCCCCTTCTCTTTCTAACCTTTTGCCAGCCTTGTGCCTGCCTGTCCCCTTTTGTTCTTGTCAGGGGTCCTTTACAGTTCATCAGCCCTCTGCTGGAGGGTCCTCCTAACACCGGTACAGGACTTTGGGGTGAAGGTTTCACTGTAGGTTGGGGTTTCCTCTCAACCTGGCACATGTGGCAACTCCTGCAGTACTCCACCACATCTTTGTGGAGTTTTGGCCAGTCAAACTGCTATCTTATGCGGACTTTGGTCTTTCGTATAGCAGCATGTACAGCTACTGTAGTCTTGTGGGCCCTTCATAATATTTCTCCCTGGTACCTCTGTGGCACCACTAACTGGTGAACCACTGTCCGTTCCTTGGCCTGAGGTCTGTAAGGAGAATGCCATTTTCTCATCAGTACCTCATTCTTTAAATAGTAGCAGTCAGGGACTCCCTCTGCTTTACTTTCAGATTGGGCAGCCTGTGCTAACTCTTGCAATACTGGGTTGGCTCACTGAGCCTCACCAGGGAAAATCCATTTAATTCATTCCCTGGGTCTCCTAACTTTCCAAAGAAAGTTTCAGACCAGCAGACTTCATGGTCGTTTGTCTGCAGTGCCAATGCAGTCTCCTCTGGGAAGCTGGTTTGACCATGGCCTGATCCACGACACATTCAGGGACTCTGCAGGGGACTGTCTCCTGTCACTGCTCTGTCTCTCTGACCTCCTACGGTCTTTCTTTCACTACTGGGGGTGCTACCACCTTCACCCCTGCCAGATCATTACCAAGGAGCAGGTCAAACCTGTCCACAGGCAAACTCGGAACAATCCCTACAGTCACCAGTCCCAAAACTGGGCCGCATGCCAGGGGCGCCCGGTGTACAGGTTCAGGCATACATTGCCCTCCAATACCATTCACCACTATTTTGGAGTTCAGTGCACTCTCTGGGGGAAAGGTCAGGCCTTTTTCCAGTAAAAGGGATCTGGTGGCCCCTGTGTCTCTAAGAATTACTATAGGCTTGCTTGCCCCACTTGAGGGATTATGGGGTTAGTTTCCCTTCAAATACGAAACCCTGATAACCTTCAGGAATCCTATTAACTTTTCCTGACTGGCCGTAGTAAGCTTCCTGGGTTGCACTCTTACTGCAGTTAAAGCCACAACTTGTTCTGTGTTTTCCATCAGGGTCCCGTCTGCACTGAACGGGTGTGCCCTGATTAACTCTACCAGTTTTCCCTTTAGTTTCCAGCAGTCAGCTTTTAAATCCCCTGCCTTATTACAATGGAAGCACATGGGTCTCCGGGTCTCACTTTTGCTCACAGCACCTTCCTTTTTGGCTGAAGGAGGACCCCCGGTGTCTCCTGCTTTCCTTTCTCTTCCAGGACTGCCTGGGCAGATATCACCTTCCCACCCTTTGTCCGTTTTGGATTTGTGGGGATGATTAGGAAAGGTTTTCCCCCGGCAAACCACTTATAAATTAAAGCAAATTCATTGGCCAGTACAGCTGCTTGCCAGACTCCCTAAACCCGCTGCTCCTCGACATGGGTTTTTATTGAGAATGGGAGAGAGTTTTTAAATTCCTCTAACAGGATTACTTCTCTGAGTCTCATAGCTGAGCTGTATTTATAAAGCACTGGTCAAAAGCCAGCTGTTTGCTTCTTTCTATCTCCAGATAGGTTTGATTGGCTTGCTTTTTGAGGGATCTAAACTTCTGGCAGTCAGCTTCGGGTACTATTTCATATGTTGGTCAGTTCATAATTTGATGAACTCTCATCTGGCAGCAAGGAATAGACCTCATGGGCTTTTCCAGTTAGTTTGCTTTGCAGTAAAAGAGACCAGGTCTCAGCTGGCCATTTGAGCTGCCTTGCCAGTTTCTCGAAGGACATGAAAAATGCTTCCACATCTTCCTCATTGAATTTTGGAATTAGTTGGGCGAGTATTAGCAATCTTGTACCCAGTCCTGAATTGTACTCCTCCATATTGGCCATGCTTTTACTAAGGTTACTCTGTCGCCCCCTAGCTAACTCAAGCCGCCATAATTCTTTCTTCAAATTCCTTCCGGAATATTCTTTCTCTTTCTCTCTCTCTCCTCTCTCTCTTGTTCCTTCTCCTATCTTTCTCACTTTCCTGGCTTTCATTTTCTTCACGTTTCTTTTGGAAGGCCCTTTCTTTCTCCCTCTCCTGCCTCTCTCTCTCTCTCTCTCTTCCTCTTTCCCTGTCTTCTAATTCAAGTTTCCTTTGTTCAAATTGTATCTTTTCTATCAGTACCCTCTCTGGGTCTGCTTCTAACACTGCTTCTGCTTCTTCAGATTCAAGGGAAAAATGGTTTGTCACTAGCCTTAGAAGTGATCCCACACTGCTCAGCCATTTTCCTAAACTTCTCCATAGACAGTGCTTTTAACTTATCCCAAGTTATTTCACCCTGGCTTGGAGAGCTGCCAGCTTCAGTTGCAGACACGTTAGTATTCAATCACACACAACCACAGGAAAAACTGTATTGATTTGCTCTTATTGATTAGCAACAATTTGGCTTCCCACTTCCAATTTCACTCGTTCATCTATGGGTAACAATCCAGATGCTAGCACCCAATTTCCTTTATGACCAGGTGAGAAACGTGTCAAGAGGTCTGTTACTATCTTCACCTGGTCTTATTGTAACACGGTTTAATTTTAAACACACTGTGTTTTGAGTTCCGCTTTTTGTGAATCCTTGTTCACAACTTTCCAATTATAAGGCAAAGAAATGAGCACAAACAGGCTTTCTGTGGTTTAAAGAAGATAGACGAAATTTTATTAAAACTTAAACTCTAATATGGTTCACACCTACGGATATACGACGCGTCCACGCTGGCATGCACACGCGATATACACATGCAGATAGGAAGAGAAAAGAGAAGAAAAGATAAGTAGAACAGTTTGAGGCAATATCTTGTTACTGTTTCTCGAGCTCGCTATAGTCCTTGATTGATTTTGCTGCCATGGAGCCTCACCGCCACTGGGAGGATTGGGTCCGGCCCTCCCGCCTTTGGGCTCCATGGCGGGCCTCTGCTGCAACTATCCTCCCCTCCCCCCCCCCCCCCCCCCCCACGCCCCCCACCCCTCCCCGTGATGGAACCCGACATTATGGGCTTGGTAAAATCCAGCCCATTACATCTGGTGGTAGTGGAAAAAGCAGCAAAAGACAAGGGGAGGGAAATTGAGAACATGGCAATGAGGCAGCTGCAAGCCATCAACTAATTTTGACTCTTTTTCTGCCACTATTCCCCCCCTTATCCCCTGATTTCAGGCAGAATAGCACAGAAGAATCCATCCCATAATGTTAATTACTGTTAGAATAAGGGCCTGGGCAAGAAAGGGATAAGATGTGGAGCTCTAACTGCAACACACAGTGCAACAGAGAGCATCAGAGGCAGAAAATTCCATCTCTGACAAATCATGAGAAAGAGAGAGAGAGAGAAGCCAAATTTGGAACAGACACTTACATCTTTGTCACAGCACGTGCCATGAAATGGAGTATGGAAACGATAATGCCTGAAATTAGAATGGCATTTCAACCTCAACAGAGAGATAAAAATCTTGAGAAAGTGGGTAAGACTAACCCATGACAAGCAAAAGAAAATTACTCATAATTCATATGATGTATAAAGTTAGATGTGTCAAAGTGCAGTTAGATTAGTAATTTATTGTTAAGAAAACTCATGGTCATACAGCAATTAACTAACTGTAACAGAATAAGATAACAAATATGGAGAAATAATTTTTGGTACAACTATATAATGTAGAAGACATGGTAGGTGTGACATAGCAGTCGTAAAAAGAAAAGTATAAAGTTTATGAGTTATAATGAGAATATGGAGCCAAAAGGTTCGATCAATGTGAATACTGATCTCAAAATTGTAATGCATTAAAAGTCCTGAACCTACAACATCCAGTGTGTAGTTGCAAATAATATGATTAAGTGTATGGCAAACGACTGTTGTGTGCACTCTAAGCTTAATCAACTTGTGAACACTTGACCTCAATATTTCAAAAGCCTTATTGATTTTGAAGAATAGATAAAACATATAATCACAAATAAATATATCCTCTAATGTTAGTGTTCTGTTTATTTGCCTCTGATATATCTAATTTTTCCCAGTCATTTTATAAATTTGCAAACATCTTGGAATCAATTGGGTGTTATCCGAATATATTCCACTGCAAGCAAATTTCTTCCAGTCAACCAGATGATGTATAAATGTATTAATTGTGATTCATTGCTACAGAAATTTGGGAGAGCTAGCAAGCTAGGCAATCAAATCATTCAAAAAATTAACAGTACTTTTGCCTACTTTTCTCAACAATTGAAAATAAGATTTTAAGCACAATTAAAAAAGGAAAAAATATATTTACAATACCCAATTTTAATTTTTCTTGTGTCATTTTAACATCTTTTAAGTTTTTACTGCAAAGCCTTAGCTTGTCTCAAAAGTCTGACCTTCAATTAGACCTTCAGAACAGTTGGAGGGAGTACCAATCACCCTTGCTCATTCTGAGCATGTGCAAACTACAAAAACTTCCAGGATGCATGAGCAGGATTCTCTCAGTTAAAACTGAAGGGTGCTTCTCCTCATCATGTGAGGAGATGAATTTCTGTGCTTTTTACCAAAAAGAAACTTAAACTAAGCTGGAAAATAAATTGTCAAAGCTTTATTTCAGGTGAGCTTTCAAATATTAATAAATATTCCTTTTCTATTGTAACAAAAGCAATAATTTGCATTTGAGAAAATAGCATTCCAATTATCATCAGACATAATGAATAATAAGCAAAAGAAGGATCTATTAAGAAGGATGACTAAACCCTTAGTTTAAGAAGCAGATTTTAAAGTGAATCTTAAAGGAGGAGGCGGAAGTAGGTTTTGGGGGTATTTGGGGAGCTTAAGGCCTACAGAGTCTGGATTGGATTAGTTAAGTTGAAGTATGCATGAGAGTTTCAATGAAGATCTGAAGCAGGGACAGAGGCAGGCAATGGTACGGAGGCGGAAGTAGGTGATACTTATGATAGAAAGGATATAGCTTTGGAAACTCAGTTTGGGGTCAAATACGTTCAAGGTGAGACAATAGGGAGGCAGATGAAATTGGAAGTGAGGGTATGGAGTTTGTAGTGGGGCTGAAAACAATAGCTTGGGTTTTCCCAGTGTTTAACTGGATGAAATTGCAGCTTATCCAGGACTGGATGTCAAACAAGCAACCTGATAACACAGAGGCAGTGATGGAATTGATAGCTAGATCTGCAAGTCATCAGCATACATGTGTAAGTTGACTCTATGTTATCCAAAGACATTATCATGTGCCAGCATGTCGATGTGGAAGAGGAGGGGTCAAGGATAGATTCTTTGAAGACTTCAGAAGTAATGGTGTGGGGTTGTCAAGAGAAGCCATTGCTGGAAATGCTATGGCTATTAACAGATAGGTAAGATAAGTGCCAAACAAGGATAATTGTTTGAGCTGGATAATGGAGGATCAGGTTTGGAAGAGGATGGTGTGGTTGACCAGTTCAGAGGCTGTAGAGAGGTGAAAAAGAACAAGTAGGGATGTTGCACCATTGTCACAGTCACAGGGAATGTAATTTGTGAAAGATGGGCACTGATTTAGGATGCAACAATATGGTCAAGGACGTTGAAGATGGAGAGGAAGTTGGAGGTAGGGCAGTAGACAGATGAATCTGGAGTAGGGGACCCTTCAACTTAGGAATGCCAGTTTTATCTGAAATCTTAAGCTCGCACATCCATTTCGTGCACAGAATTTATCTGTTGCCATTTTGAATCAGAACATGGTTTAGGTGACTGTCACCCGCTGCAGCACCAACTCTAATTCAGGACAAATTCACTCACATCCTTGCCTCTGGCTGCCAAAGACATTCCAGTCTGCAGTAGGTGACATCTGCATCATCAGCCAATCCAACTGTGCACTTCTGTATTCGCCAAATGATGGAATTACTTTTTGCCAAAGCGAGTGATTCATATCCTTCAACATGGATGCCTTGAAGCAGGAAAACAGAGCTTTAAGTTTTTCCAGAAATGCAGGCTTATCCAGTTGCAGGACAACAATGACTGCACACATATAGCTTTGCATGCTCCAGTAGAATAGTCTGGTGCCTACATGAATAGGAAAGTACTTCACTCACTAAATGTCCAGCTGACATGTGGCAACTTGTAGTACAACATGCAACAACAATGTCATGCCTAGTTTGCATTGTAGTTGTGAGTTGATGGTGTGATTTTTGAGGAGTGGGTGATGATGGAAGTTTAGAAAGGGAGGAGGTTAGTATCTGAGGAAAGCGAACATTTACAATTCCAAAGTGCTCATTGGGTGAATTTCGTCGGGGTTTGCTATTATGCTGAAGTTACAGCAGCTGATCAGGAAAGTCCCTGATGCCAAAGACTTGCGGGTTTGTAGGTAAATTGGCCATTGTGAAAATTGCCCCTAGTGTAGGGAAGGTGGGGATGCGAGAGGGAAAATGGGATTAATGTAGGATTAGTATAAATAGGTAGTTGATGGTCGGCACGGACTCATTGGGCCGAAGGGCCTGTTTTGGTGCTGTATCTCTCTATGACTCTAAATTCTGGCTGTATTTTTAAAACCTCCTGGCAAGACTTGTAACCAACTAAATGCTGACATTAAGACAGCAAAGCACTGATTTTTTAATTGGATTTACTTAATTTTCTTAATAGTTTGCTGGAAGGTGAATTTAAATCACTGAGTTCCTTGTGATTGGCTGCTGCCTATGTCAATCATGCCAAACTCCGAGCCTCTTTATTTTGCCTTGAAATGTTTTTCTCTCTCTTCTGAGTCAAATCAATTATTACTTTTAGAATTGGCTTGGCTAAATATATGGCCTGAGAAAGTTAGTTTTAATGTTGTATGTTACCTATTTGCTCTTAGTAGAAATGCTTCAAGACTGAAAAATTCATCCAGAGCAGGAACTGATCTCTTTAGTGTAGTGCATTCCCAAGTGGTTCTGACTTTCTTTTTCAGGTGAAAATAAAGTTGCGCAGAGTCATGCCAGTGCACAGACAGTAAAGAAGCAAACAGTACATCTTGATGCAGGTAAATGTTTTCTATTTTTCTTTAAAGATATGTTGTGCTTTAAATTGTAATTTATTTGATATTCATCATGCATCCTTTTAGCTTTTATATCACTTATTGAAAAATCAGTGAGTCAGTCATCTGAACCAGGCTTGCTACAGAGATGTGACAGGACCATGCTATTATTCTCCCCACCTGCCAGTTTCTATAGCCATCTCTCCATTCCTTTTCAGTCATCATCTTTCATACACTACTGGAGCTAAACCAGGTTTTAGTTGGGAAACTATGTAATGAGCACCATATCTGGTGAAATTTTTGATGTCAAATGCACTGATAATTAGTTAGATTTTCAACTTGCTGCTATGAAGTAAAACTGGTATTTTGGATTGGCCACCTGATATAGAAACTGCCCAATTTTCATTTCCATTATCCACAGCACCATCTTTAAACCTAGGTAGCAAGTTGAAAATCTACCCTGAGGGGTTTGTTTTTCCAGTGAGAAACGTTCTCTATCATAGTATCATAAGGTTTAGGTTGGCTATGAAAAAGGACAAAGAGCAATCCAAAGTAAAAAATATTTCATTGGAGGAGGGCCAATTTCAGTAAGATGATAACAGATCCGTCCCAAAAAATTAGAATCAAATATTGGCAGACAAAATGGCTGCCTTTAAAGAGGAGTTAGTTCAGGTATAGTTGAGGACCGCAATTGTTGACAACGCGATCGGTAGGTGGCGCTGTTTTGGCACATGCGCAGATACAGCATGTGCCACGAAAACGTCACAGCCTGCGACTGTAGCAGCTGCCAGGACTAAAGATGGCGCTGCTCAAAAAATCACAGAGATGAAACCTAACAAACACGTGGCAGAATACAATGGCCGAAGTGAGAGAGTGGCGGGGGCCGGGGAGATCAGCGCGGGGGCCGGGGAGATCAGCGCGGGGGCCGGGGAGATCAGCGCAGGGGTCAGGGAGAGCAGCGCGGGGGCCGGGGAGATCAGCGCAGGGGCCGGAGAGAGCAGCGCGGGGAGACCAGCGGTAGCGGTGCCGGGGAGGGGGGGGAGAAAGAGGGAGAGGGAGGGGGGGAGAAAGAGGGGGAGAGGGGGAGAAAGAGGGAGGGGAGAGGGGGAGAAAGAGGGAGGGGAGAGGGGGAGAAAGAGGGAGGGGAGAGGGGGAGAAAGAGGGAGAGGGAGAGAAAGGGGGAGGGGGTGAAAGAGGGAGGGGGTGAAAGAGGGAGGAAGGGGAGAGAGTGGGGGGGGGGGGGAGCAGCGGAACGGAAGAGGAGTGCCTTTTTCTGTGCATGCGCCATAAACACAACAGCAAAAGACTTACTGGCCAGTCCCTGGACCCGGTGACACCAAGGTCTTCGCACGCTCGCTCCCCGCGGCTCTGTACGGCCTCTTGCTTCCGGCCCACTCCATTCAGCCGTTCCCTCCAGCTGCGGATGCCCAATCCAGTTGCTTTCTCCCCTACCCAGTTGCTTTCTCTACTTCTCCTCAGTACTTCAGGCATTGCAACTGTTTGGTCCCTGCATTTTGCGTGCTCCCTCTCCCCACCCCTCCCCGCACTCTCCACCCCTCCCCCTCTTCACCCACCCCTCCCTCTACCCCCCCCCACCGTAGTTGAATATCTGAAGTGCAGTTGCAATGTCGGGGAAATAGCATGCAAAACAAAACCTCAACAATTCTGGGTTTAATTATTGAAAAGTTTTATTAAGTTCATTAAGTATCCGAGGAACTGCTGTGCATGGATACATGAGTGTTGTGTCCAGCATTCCCGTTAGACAGACAGGCCGAGTCTCTGCGATGCACAGCTAAAGAGATTGTTCCTGGAGAGCCTTGTGGTGAATAAACGTTTGGCTCTCTATTCCACTACTGTATTGTCCATGTGAAGAAGGCAAAGTCACAAGAGTCTGAGCTCAGTCTATTCTTGGTGAATGTTCCCCAAATGCATCCCAATGTGCATTCCCAATTCATCCATAAATGCAATGTTCCTTTCCACATCGTGACCAGCTCCGCAGCATGATCTAGTTGCCTTCGTTGCTTGAATGCTGACCTTAAGTCTCAAGGATTGTTTTCTCGACGGCATGTTTTACATGAAAAGAAATAAAGCAAATCAGAGTCAGAGCTTGCCTCCCTCCATCCACTGAAATTACTGTTGCGCACATCTTTTTAAGTTCTGCAGTGAAGGCACCAATTGATAACGTCGCCAATGAAGCACTTATTACCCACCTCAGATGCAGGAATCAGCACATCCTTGCGTCATCTCCCGCACTGCCTCCTTTGCTTGAATGCCGTCCTTAAGTGTCAAGGATTGTTTTCTCAAGGGCACGTTTTACATGAAAGGAAATAAGGAAAGAACATCAGTGTCAGAGCTTCCCTCCCTCCAATGATATTACTGTTGAGCATGCTTTGTGTTCTGTGGTAAAGGCATGTACTGATAACACCGCCAATGAATCACTTAGTACCCACCTCAGCTGTAGGAGTCAGGATGATGTTACTGCCCCTATCTCGTGATGGTTCAATGCTGCTCTCAGGGAAAACATGAATGATGTGAGGGTGCTGGAAAAGAAGCACATTTCTTTTGGGCTATGAACATAAAGCTGGCCATTTAGCCCAGCAGTTCCCTGCCAGTGGTTATGTTACTCGTGCGTCTTTCCATCCATTCCCATTTAATCCTGCCTACTACTATCGCCAGTTGTGTTCACAGCAAGAGCATTCACATTTCTGCTACCACTGGACACGGCATGCTTGTTTCTTTTAGTGCTCAGTCTCTTCTTGCTGAATGTTCCCCAAGTGCTTGACCCCTTTGGACGCCCTCTCTGCTTGACAGGCAGCAACTGGCAATTGCGGAGTCTCACAAGGCTCTGCATGGTTGTTTCAACGTCGGATGGGGTAACAGGTGGCTGTGTGTCCATGAGCACTGCCCTGATGGGTGTAGGAGCAGGTAACTGTGTGCCCATGAGCACTGCCCTGATGGGTGTAGGAGCAGGTAACTGTGTGTCCATGTGCACTGCCCTGATGGGTGTAGGAGCAGGTGACTGTGTAACTGAGCAGCAAGGAGAGGGTACCGCAGGTAGGGGAAGTGGAGATTTGAACAGGTAGGCATATGTATGGTCCATCAGATCATTAGGCCAGGGGGTGAGACGCTCAGGATCCAGGGTTTGCGACACGTGACTGATGTCCAGCGTGCGGCCACCTCCATCCGAAGGTGCTTCCGGGCAATTGTTGGGCATAGTAAATGGCTCCATCTCATCAGCCAGTCCTTGCTGCCAGCAGAGAGTCTGTTGCCGCAGCCAGTCCAGTCTCCTCATGAATGCTGCCGTTCCACTCTGCAGAACGGCCTGTTGTAGCTGGTACAATTGATCTGAAAGCAAGCGGTATTTTTCATTGTGGCTGAGGGGCCTTGGCTGTTCCTCTGTAATCACATTGGCAGCAGCCATGCCTGTCGTCGTTGGTGTCTGAGATGCACGCCAGCGACAATTGGGGGCGAGCCTGTCCAAAGGCAGACCCAGATGCCTCTGCACAACAACAGCATGTTTGCAGGGCAACAAAGTCTGAATGGAGAAGATGCAGCTGCAGGTAGCCTGGCCATCATGTATCTGCAGTGTGTACTGTTTGGCGCCAGAAATCACAGTCACTGTGCCTTCATCCTGCTACATGCGGTGGCCCAGACAATGGAAATGTTTTCAGAGCAACTCACAACAGGGGCTGGAGAACATGCAGTGGCCCAGACAATGGAAATGTTTTCAGAGCAACTTACAAAGGCAGAGCAACTTACCTTGGAACAATCTCCTGTGTCAAATAAAAATGAAGCAAGTCTCCAAAACGAATAAATAATTCAGATAAAATGCCCGACGAAACCTCCCCTCCTTGCACTTTCAAAAAGTCGCGCCAAAGCTTTGACGCATGCGCAGAAGCCAAACAGGCGCGTCCGCGAGAAAGACGAAATAACTCGATGACGTCATCTGCGCATGCGCACATGACCGGCAGGCCGGACCGCAGCGCATGCGCAGAGATGAGGAGACTGTGCGCATGCGCGTACCGTGTCGTCTGCGCATGCGCAAAGCAGTCCTGGTAAGACGGACCGCAGCGCATGCGCAGTGGGCATGAGACCGTCTGCGCATGTGCGCACCGCGGCGCCTCCTGATGACGTAGTCCGATGAAGTAGCGTTGTCATGAATTACTTTGATAGTTGAGGTACATTCCAATAAGGGGAAAATGTAGGGCAACCAAAGCCAGAGCTCCCTAGATGATGAAAGAGATAGAGAGTAAGATGAAGCAGAAAAAGGGAATGTATGACAGCTAACAAGTTGATCATACAAGTGTGAACCAGGCTGAATATATAGAAAGTTCAGAGGGAAGTGAAAAGGAAATGAGAGGGAAAGTGAGAGTAAGAGAAAAGACTGGTATCTAACATAAAAGGAAATCCAAAAGTCTTCAATAGGCATATAAATAATAAACGGTGAGGTGGGGCCAATTAGGGACCTAAAAGGATATCTATGCTTGGACGCAGAGGGCGTGGCTGAGGTATTAAATGAGTACTTTGCATCTGGCTTTACCCAGGAAGAAGATGCTGCTGAAGTCATAGTGAAAGTGGAGATAGTTGAGATACTGGACGGGCTAAAAATTGATAAACAGAAGGTATTAAAAAGGCTGGCTGTACTTAAGGTGGATAGGTCAACAGGACCAGATGGAATTCATCTGAAGATGCTGAGGGAAGTAAGGGTGGAAATTGCGGCACTACTGGACATAATCTTCCACTCCTCAGATACAGGGGCGGTGCCAGAGGACTGGAGAATTGCAAATGTTACACCTTTCGTTAAAAAAATGGTGTAAAGATAAACACAGTAACTATAGGCCAATCAGTTTAACCTCGGTGGTGGGAAAGCTATTAGAAATGAAAAACTGGGACAAAATTAACAGTCTCTTGGACAGTGTGGATTAATTAAGGAAAGTTAGCATGGATTTGTGAAAGGCAAATTGTGTTTAACTAATTTGCTTAGGTTTTTTGATGAGGTAACACAGAGGGTTGATGAGAGGAATGTCAATTATGTGGTGTACATGGACTTCCAGAAGGTGTTTGATAAAGTGCCACATAATAGGCTTGACAGCAAAATTGAAGCTCACGGAAAAATATGACAGTGGTATTTTGGATGCAAAGTTGGCTGTGTGACAGGAAATAGAGAGTAATGGTGAACTATTGTTTTTCAGACTGGAGGAAGGTATACAGTTGGGGTTCCCCAGGGGTCAGTACTAGGACCATTGCTTTTCTTGATATATATAATGACCTAGACTTGGGTGTACAAAGCACAATTTCAAAATTTGCAGATGACACAGAACTTGGATGTATAATGAACTGTGAGGAGGATAGTGATAGACTTCAAGAGGTCATTGGCTGGTGGTATTGGCTGATATGTGGTAGATGAAATTTAATGAAGATAAATGATACATTTTGGTAAGAAGAACGAGAAGAGGCAATATAAACTAAAGGGAATAATTCTAAATTCTAGCGATCTGAGGGTATATGTGCACAAATCATTGAGGGTGGCACCCTAGGCTGAGAAAGTGGGTAAAAAGGCATATGGATTGCTCAGCTTTATAAATAAATGCATAGAGTACAAAAGCAAGGGAGTTGTGAAGTTGTGATAAACCTTTATAAATCAGTGGTTTGGCCTTAAGTGGAGTATCATATCTAATTTAGGACTACGCACTTTCGGAGGAATGTGAAGGTTTCAGAAAGGATGCAGAAAAGATTTATGAGAATAGTTCCAGGCATGAGGAACTTCAGTTATGTGGATAGATTGGAGAAACTGGCCTCTTTTCTCTTCTGAACCTTCTCTTCTCTAAGGCGAACAATACCAGTTTCTCCAATATATCCACATAACTGAAGTTCCTCATGCCTGGAACTATTCTCATAAATCTTTTCTGCAGCCTTTCTGAAACCTTCACCTGCTAGATGAGAAGTTTGGATATCAGAAAGGTGCGGGGGGGGAGCGGGTCATGGCCACAGGTGGTCTACAAAGGGGGGCGGTCAAGGTCTCGGGTGGGAGTGCCAGCTGAGCAGGGTCTTGGGTGGGAGTACCAGCTGAGCAAGGTCTCAGGTGGTCTGCAAGGGAGGGGAGGACTTGGTTTTGGGGTGGCTGTATCGGGTGTTCAAACTGTTGGGTGAGAGGGTTGGGTGCCCATCTGCTGGATTAGAGGGTCGACTATCAGCAAGGGTGGGCACTGAGGGCCATCAGGGTATCCGCTGGGTGAAGTAGCAATGGCACAGCTGCCAAGACAGGATTGTCTCTGCATTAGCAGCACTCTGGAGGCCACTGATCACCTGGCGTAAGTCTCATACACCCTCTCTTTTTGGACCCCTGTGGCATGATGCTGCATCTCTGATGGATGGAGGGCTCAGAAGCAGCCTGCCAGTGAAGCTCCATAATGAGAGCAGCAGCAGCCAGCCATGCCAAGAAGGGCCCACCTGCACCAGAGTTTGTACTGGACTCAAATCAGATACCTCCAAATGTCTGAGCAGCATTGTCAGCAAAGACTACTGCTCTCCAGGGAGGCTGTTACTGACTTATGCACCTGCTGCAGGATGTGTTGTGACCTATGGGTTTTGGGAGTCACCCTATGCCAGTGGCCCTGAAGATCTCTGTGGCACTAAACCTTTACACGTCTGGATCATTCCAAGGATCCACCAGAGATGTGTGGGGTCTCCCAGGCAGCAGTCCAATGCTGCATCAAGGAGGTGACCTATGCCCTGTTCAAGAGGGGTGGTGACCATGTGCGCTACCGGACCGGCCCCGACAGGCAGGTCGAGAGGGCCAGCTGATTTGCGGCGATTGCTGGATTCCCCCAGGTGCAAGGTGTGTTAGATGGCATGTGTGATAGGCATGGGGCCATCAAGGCTCCAACGAACCAGCCAGCCGCCTTCATCAACAGGAAGGTCTTCCATTCTATTAAAGTGCAACTGGTCTGCGACCATCAAAAGCGTTTCCTGCAGGTGTGTGCCCACTTCCCAGGAAGCAGCCATGGCACCTAAGTACTTGGACAGTCCCAGGTGCCACAGCTTTTCAGGCCCCACACTCGCCTTCAGGGATGGATTCTCGGGGACAAAGGCTATCCAGTGAAGACATGGCTACTGTTGCCTCTGAGGAACCTTCACAATGCAGCAGAGGAGAGGTACAACACCTGCCAAGGCTCAACCCAAGCGACCACCGAACAGGCCATGGGCTGCTGAAGATGAGATTTCATTGCCGAGATTGATCTGGTGGAGCCCTGCAGTATGCCCTGGCGAGGGTTTCACATATCATGGTGCCCTGCTGTGCTCTGCACAATCTAGCACTGCAGTGGGGGGAGGCTTGCATGACAAGGACATGATTGAACAACACTCCTCCACCAATGAGGAAGATGCGGAGAAGGGAAATGAGCAGGCAGCACTGGATGTTGAATCTTTTGCACTGAAGGTCTGGCACATTGAGCAACGGGCCAAGGAAACAAGAGACAATCTCATACTTACCCGCTTCCAGCCACCATAATGGCCACTCAGTTAAAACAATGAAGACCAACCTCAATGCATGCTGTCTTTCGTCCCCTTTCTATTTGTGTTCCGTGCCTAACACAAGCTGAACCATGCGCTATGACTCTTGGGAGACCCTATTCAAATGAGGGCTATGCCTGTATTGGCATTTACTAAGGGGGAAGGGTGAAGTCAGCAGCTCACAAGTAATGCATGATAGAATAATCACTGTTACACAATAAAGGTTAATTGCAAGAGTACAAGAACTTCAATTGATGAAGCAAATGTCAAATTTCAAACATCCCTGAAACCCAAGTGTCTCTAGGTGGTTTTCTTTATATGTTTACGATTGCTTCTACAAGGTGTGACCTCAGTGCTAGCAGATCTGTTGGAGGCAGGCTGCTGATCACTTCAGTGGCTGTTCTTTGGCTGCCTGAGGCCTGGAGGCCCCCGGCTGCTTGAGGGTTTCTTGCACAGATGCAGGCGTCTCCTCAGGCATCATGGCTACTGGAGCTGGTCTCACTGGCAGAGGGACTGAAGAGCCTCTGTCCATACTCAGACCGCCCTGAGGGGAGTCCCCAAATGTGGAAGTCAGCCTCTCCTCCTCACTTTCAAGGCTCCCTGTTCACCAGAGAAGGACGAGGAGCTGGAGAAGACTCCAGGCACCTTGTCCTTCTCTCACCTTGTCCTGCTGCTTTGAGCTCATGCCCAAGGTGATGGTATGCAAGTTTGCACACATTTGTAGGATCTGGCTCTCTATGGCAATAAAATGCTGGCCTAGCCAGCGACACCCACATCCCATGAATGAATTTTTAAAAAATTACGGTCAACAACCTCTCGAAAGAGGAAGCCATGCGCTCACATGCCTGAGACATGGCAGCACTCATGACATGGATGGACTCCTCCATTGTCTGCTCGTGGCTGTGCATTGCCTCTGGCATCACCGCCAAATGTTGCCTTACCTCTCTCTGCAACTCTCGCATGTGCTGTGCTGTCAACACTCGAGGCTCATCATCAGCTTGGGGCTCAGCATGGGCCTGGCACCCACTGTCCTCTGACTGTCAGAGGCCTCAGCTGTCTCATCCTTAGCCAGCTGCTTGGGCACCTGTTCAGTGCTGTCACCAGCTTGTGCCCCTTTTTCTACAGCTGAGCAGAAACCTACCGAGGTGAAAGTATCTGCACTGGTGAAGGGTGCAGGAGATTCACAGGACGGTGCTTCCTCTGACTGCAGTTCCTCCTCAGAGTTTGACAGCTGTCCCCCTTCTGCTTGAGTCTCCTGCAGCCCTGCATGAGAGAACAACAAACGTGTGGGTTAGGCTGTGCATATCTCGTCATGCCAACCATACGTCATGTGGGTCTCCAGAAGTGAAATGTATGTCGATAGAAGACAATCCTCACTCTCTTGTGTGGAGACTGCAGTATCTCCATCAGATATGGAGCAGTTGCCCTGGGTCCCAGCTAATTCTAGTGCCTCCTCCTCAGCTGCATAGAGAGGCCGAAGATTTGGAATGCCTCCGTCAGTCCGGGATGTCCCCCTCCTGTTATGGGCCCTCTTGTCCTGCAAGTGGAAAGAGGAGATAGTCATACTTTGCAGAGAGATCAACATGACAGTTCAGCTGTGGCAGCCCCTCGTTCCCTACTAGGGTATCACATATAACTCATGCTCCCATCTGCTCTCAGCGGTGTTAATGGGGGTGAGCTGTGAAAGAAAGTAGCCTGTGGCTGAGGTACAGCCATGCAGCTGTCGGGATGAGGTGATTCCAGGGTGTAAGCCCACGGCTGCTAACTTCCTCCTCTATCTCCATCCAGGCTTGCTTAGACATGCGGGAGGACCTCTTCTTACCATCACTGGAGAAGCGGACCTGCCACCTTTTGCTTGCAACTCAGAGGAGAATCTCGAGAGAGGCTTCGCTGAACCCTGGGGCCACCCCTGTGTCTTGCCTCTGCCATCCTGCAGCGTCCTTCTCCAGGGGTGGGGGGGGGTTCAGGAGTCATTCCAAGATTGGTCTTAGCAGTGAACAGCAATAGCAAATGAGTCCAAGGCAGCAGTGCACGCAGGGCTTTGAATATGGTGCCAGCACCTGCTCCAGAGTCATCCGACACATCTGGCTTTGCCAGGATAGCGGGCTTCCCTATGGTGCAGAGAACTAATGGCTGCACGCAGACTCTATGTGCCCCTTTGCAGGCACTGCATCTCAATGTGGAGATATACCAAAACTGTATCAAATTAACAAAAAATTCTCCGCAGAGGACTCAGGTTGGGACGTTTAATCTCCCTATTTCCAGATAATTTTAAATCCTTGGGACAAGTATAGATTAAAGCAAGAGCTCAGTTGATGTTTCTGTACTTACTGCAGTTACTGGTATCTTCCCCGGGCTTGTCAGTTTCTTCCGGACTTGATCAATTTTGGAGTGTAAGGGGTTGGGTTAATTTCACTCGGGTGCTTTATGTCGGAACTTGTAGCTGTTTCTTTCCCCGCCTTTCCCCCCTACTCTTCTCACCTCTGATTTCTATTTGTCCTGATCGCTGTCCACGTCCAGCCGGACCCGACCCGAGCCTGAATTTTGGACCCGGAAGACAGACCCGACCTGACCCGCACTCGACACATATCGTCAGATCTCATCAGGTTCAGGTCGGGTAGCCATGCCCTAACCTGCATAGTGGGAAAAAAGTTCAGTGACCTCACACGAGTGGTACAGGTCAGTGAATACATGTTCAAATGCCAACTCACTATCTAGCCCACGAAGACTGCCAATGTCTGAGCTAATACTAGGAAGTGACATTGTATCATTTGGAGAATTGTCTTCCTGAAAGGTGTCTTGTTGTACAGGAGCCTCTTGCTATTGTATAAGAAAGAGGAAAAGTACAAGTGTTAGGATGGAAGGTAAAAGCCGGACACTGGAAGGGGTTGCATTTGCTAAGTTGAGTTGAAAGAAAGATGAGTTACAAATAATATTGCAACATACTACTTAGATACGCCACCAATCCCTCCTTCATTGATTCTCTTGATGCTGTCTGGGCCAATGATCTCTAGGGCTTCTTGCTCTCTGGACTCCTCCACCCATGGCAGTATGTACAGTTTTGTCCTGCAAAAAGAGGGTGAGATCTAATGAGTGTATGTTGAGAAGGTAAGTGCAGAAGTGTGGGACTTGTGCCTATAGCGGATGCGTTGGGAGGTGTAGAAGAAGTGAGATGGAATGAGAATGGGGTGGTGATAAATGTAAAGTTAAGCATTTGTGAAGTGGGTAAGGAGTGGTGTAGTAGTTGGTACAAGTGGTAGTATGTGAGAAGAGAATGCAATCAGTGTGGTGTGGAGGGAAGACAGAAAGAGATGAGTGAGCTTGGAATGAGAAAGTGGCATTTTAGTATGCCCTTGTGACTCCAGGTTGATGGATGTGGTGAAGGGAAGGGAATTATTGAGCGTGGTGGAGTTAAGAGTAGTGCTGTGATGTGATGTTGATAGAAAGGTGAAGTAGTGTACTAACTCTTCTTATGAGGTTATTGAACCTCTCTCTCCATTGAGGCTTTGTTCTGATGTGCCGACGTGTCAGGCAATTCATTTCAGGCCTGTTTCATGGTAGCCTTGCGAAAGCAGAAGAAATCGCAAAGTGAAAAGGCAAAGTAAAAGTGTACTCGATAGCAAACACACGCAAGGAAACCATGATTCGTAGTCGGTAATTGACCCATAGACAAACGAGAGAATGGAAGTGAGAAGCCAAATTGATCCCAATCAAAAAAGGGAAAAGATTTCAATACAAGTTTTTTTTGTGGTTGCGTATGCTAGAATACTAACATGTCTGCGACTGAAGCCAGTAGCTTCCCAAGCCAGGGTGAAGTAACTCGGGATAAGTTAAAATCACTGTCTATGGAGGAGTTGAGAAAAATGGCTGAGCAACGTGGGAGCACTGTACCCGGCAAGGCTAGGAAGTCTGAACTCCTAAGACTAGTGGCCAACCATTTTTCCCTTGAATCTGAAGAAGCAGTTTAGAAGAATGAGAGGAGATCTAATTGAGGTATATAAGATGATTAAGGGGATTGACAAAGCAGACGTAGAGAGGATGTTTCCTCTGGTGGGCAATCTAGAACAAGAGGTCATAGTTTTAGTATAAGGGGGTTAAAGATTTAAAACAGAGATGAGGAGAAATGGCTTCTCTCAAAGGGTCATGAGTCTGTGGAATTCACTACCCCAGAGTGCGGTGGATGGTGGGACATTGAGTAAATTTGAGGAGGAGATAGACAGATTTTTAATTAGTAATGGGTTGAAGGGTTATGGAGAATGGGCAGGAAAGTGGAGTTGAGATCAGCCATGATCGTATTGAATGGCGGAGCAGGCTCGAGGGGCTGAATTGCCTACTCCTGCTCCTAGTTCTTATGTTCTTAGACTCCGACAGGGTATTGCTAGCAAAGATACAATTGGAACAGAGGAAATTTGAATTAGAAGACAGGGAAAGAGAAAGAGAGGAGAAAGAGAGAGACAAGAGAGAGAGAAAGAAAGAGCCTTAGGGAAGAAATGTGAAGAAAAAGAGAGGAGAGAGAGCAAGAAAGAACCTTCCAGAAGGGGTGCGAAGAGAGAGAGCTGAAGCGACTTGAGTTAATTAGGGGGTGACAGAGTAACCCCAGTGGAGCAACGTAATTCAGGGCTGGGTACAGAATTGTTAAAACTCTCCCAACTGATCCCAAAATTCAATGAGGGAGTCGTGGAAGCATTTCTTGTGTCTTTTGAAAAACTGGCAAGGCAGTTAAAGTGGTCAGCTGAGGCTTGACAGCAAATTAATAGGAAAAGCCCATGAGGTTTATTCCATGTTGTCAAATGAGAGTTCATCAGATTATGAACTGACAAAAAATGCTATCCTTGGGGCACTTAAGTTAGTAGTGGAAGCCTATTGCCAAAAGCTTAGAACCCTCAAGAAACAAGCTGATCAAACTTACCTGGAGTTTGAGAGAAATAAGCAGCTGGCTTTTGACCAGTGGCTGAGGGCTCTTAAAGTGCAGCCCAGCTATGAAAATCTCAGAGAAGTAATTTTGCTTGAGAAATTTAAAAACTCTCTCCCGCTCTCCATAAAGACACATGTAGAGGAACAGAAGGTTGAGAGAGCTCAGCAAGCTGCAGTTTTGGCTGATGAGTTTGCTCTCATTTATAAGTCAGTTTCCCAGGGGAAAACCTTTCCTAACCACCCCCACAAATCTGAAAAGGACAAAGGGTGGGAAGTTGATGGAAGCCCAAGCAGTCGGGAGGGAAAAAAAAGCAGGAGACACAGGGGGCCCTCCTCCAACCAAAAAGGAAGGTTCTGTAAGTAGGAGTGAGACCCAGAGACTTGTGTGCTTCCATTGTAATAAAGGAGGGCATTTAAGAGCTGACTGCTGGAAACTAAAGGAAAAATTGTAGAGTTATTCAGGCACATCCGCTAAGTGACGGAGAAGGGACCCTGATGAAAAGCACAGCTGAACAAGCTGTGGCTTTAACTGCAGTAAGAATGAGACCCAGGAAGCTCATGGCTGCAACTGCAGGAAAATTTAATAGGATTCCTGAAGATTATCAGGATTTTGTGTCTGAAGGGAGAGTAACCCCATACCCCTTGGATGGGGTAAGCAAGCCCATAGTAATCCTGAGGGACACAGGGGCCATTAGATCCTCTTACTGGGAAAAAGCCTGACCTTTCCCCCAGAGAGTGCAGTAAATACCAGAATGGTGGTGAATGGTATTGGAGGGCAGTGTATGCCTGTACCTTTACACTGGATGCACTTGGAGTGCGACCTAGTTTCGAGACTGGTGACCTTATGGATTGTCTCTAGTTTGCCTGTGGACGGGGTTGATCTGCTGCTAGGTAATGATCTGGCGGAGATGAAGGTGATAGCTTCCCCAGTAAAGAAAGAAAGACTATAGGAGGTCAGAGAAATAGGGCAGTGGCAGGAGTGGGTCCCCTGCAGTTTCCTTGACTGTATCGTGAATCAGGCCATGATCAAACCAGCTCCCCAGAGGAGACTGAATTGGCACTGCAGGCAAATGACCATGAGGTCTGTCTGTTTGGGGCTTTCTTTGAAAAGTTAGAAGACCCAGGGAATGAGTTAAATGGATCTTCCCTAGCTGAGGCTCAACGAGCTGACCCAGTATTGAAAGAATTAGCACAGGCTGCCCAGTCTGAAATTGAACCAGAGGGAGTCCCTGATTGCTACTATTTAAAGAAAGAGGTACTGCTGAGGAAATGGAGTTCTCCTCACAGACCTGAGTGCAAGGCGTGGACAGTAGTTCACCAGTTAATGATGCCACAGAGGTACTGGAGATAAATATTAAGAAGGGCCCACAAGACAACAGCGGCTGTACATGTCAGTTTGCGAAAAACCAAAGCCCACATAAGACAGCAATTTGACTGGCCGAGACTCCACAAAGATGTGGCGGAGTACTGCAGGAGTTCCCACATATGCCAGGTTGAGGGGAAACCCCAACCTGCAGTGAAATCTGCATCCCTCAGTCCTGTATCAGTGTTTGGAGGACCCTCCAGCAGAGGGCTGGTGAACTGTAAGGGACCCCTGCCGAGAACAAAAGGGGACAGGCAGGCACAAGGCTGGCAAAAGGTTAGAAAGGAAAGGAGGAAAAGGGACCAAGAGGGCAGCTTGAAGGACGTCCAGGAAGAATCCCAAATGGAAACCCCTAACACCCGGTTAGCCAACCCCGAAATACTTGAAAAGTTAGACCCCACATCCTCCTATGTAAATGCAAATTCTAGAAGCAGCCCACCAGAGTTGCTAATAGCATTTATAGGAACGTGCAGAGGCAAAGAAAGTCCTCAAGAGGGCAAAGAAACTGTGAGGGTGATGCCTCACCTAGTCGAAGTGCCCCAGGAGAGTGCAGCAGAATCTGGACAAATACTTGCAAGCAGGAGTGTTCCAGAGGACAAAGGGATTAGCAAGGAATTCCCCCCCACAGTCAGGAAATAAGGGAACCAGCCATCCCCTAAGGTGAAAAGCCTTTGCATGCCTCATCAAAGCACTGCCGCCGCCCCTGAGCAGAACTCCAAATTAGGGCTAATTAAATCTAACCCTCTCCCTGCAGACCTCTACAAGCACAAAGACACCCTAGACAGTCATGGAAATGTGCAAATGGAAAAACCTGCCCAAAAACCACATCTTTATTTGGATCCCAAAAAGGGCAGTTTGAAGCAGCACTGCTACCAAGAAGAGAAAGCTGTAACAACTGTTAGGATTTCTGAAAGAATGAAAGAGATGCATGTGTGTTTTCCTGTACTTATCCTCTCCCTGGTCCCTTTTAATGAAATGCTGTTTTTAAAAAAATCGCATTTCATTCCGCTGAGTGTGGAGGTGTCATGAAGAACCCCACCTGCCAAGAATGAGGCATATTAATTTCATCATATGAACATTAATTTTAAACTGTTTCTGGAGTGAAGAGATGACTTGTTTAAAGAGATCAACAATGGCTGGAAGAATATTTGCATACTAATAGACAGTGCTTGGAGAGACAAAAGAATTGCTCACTGATTCAATTAACAGAACTTAGTCTAGGCAATGGTGCTCCACATTTTGTCAGTGTAAGAGACAGCACTACACCACACACACCTCCCCCCCACACCCCCAACGAGAACTTTGGAATTAGTTGAAAAAATCTTAGTTAAATGACTAACCTGCTGGTCAACTTGGTGGTTTGAATTGTGCTTACAGTTTTGAACACAGACAGCAGATTGTAACTGAACCTGGAACAAGACAGCCTCTCTCCTGGCTGGCACTCTTTCACTTTCTCACAGGCCACTGAAGACACGTAAACCTCAAGAGAGAAATGACTCCTACATCGAAACAAGTTAAAGCATGCACTGGGCCCCAACAAAGAAGACTTACCGGGAACCTCAAAGGACCGTAAATAACTACCAGATATTGCCTCAAACTGTTCCCCTTTATTCTTTCTACTTTTGCTGTCTCTATCCGTGTTTATGTTTATTGCGTATGCATGCTAGCCTGGTCACGTCGCGTATTCGTAGTCATTAACCGGGTCAGCGTTTAAGATTAATAAACTTCCACCTTTCTTGTTTAAATCTATGAAAACCTGTCTGATTTGATTTCTTTGACTTGCAATTGGAAAGCAGTGAACAAGGATTTACTGAGGGAGAGCGAAAACACAATGTTTTTAAAAGTAAAGTGATTCCTGACAGCACCACGGCCTGCTGACATCATCAGAGTGCTCCAAGCTGCGCACATGTGCAAACGGTCTCCTGCGCTCTGAGGACTAACTGGCACATGCACAGGAAAACACTCTCCACCCTCAGCCACTCATCCAGACTGCTTGCTCCTCGCCTCAACCCCCCACCCTCGGGCTGCTCGCTTCCTGCTTCCCCACCCTCTCCCGCTCTTTGGCCGCTCGCTTCCCCCCCCTCCCGCTCACTCCCCCTCCCTCTCTCCGGCCGCTCATTCCCCCCTCCCACTCTCCACTTACTCCTCCCCATCCCTCCAGATGCTAACTGTAGGCCACGGACCACTTCCCTCATCTCGGCCACTCGCTCTGACCGAAAATGCAAAGCGAGGGGTGACGGGGCGATGTAGGAGCGAGTGGCCAAGAGGAGGGAAGTGGCATGGCTGGCGGCCTAGAGTTAGTGTCTAGAGGGATGAGGGGGGGGTGAGCAGGGAGTGAGTGGCCAAAGAGCGGGATGGGGGGGTGAGGGGGAGTGAGTGGCCAGAAAGCAGGATGGCACTGAAACCTCACAGAATTACAGAGGGTGTGCAGAATTGTCAGAGGTGCATGTCCTTCTGAAGAGACTTTAAACAGCGCAATGTTCTCTGAGTATCAAACATTTAACATTGTGTTTTGCAATGGGTTGAAATTATTTTTCTGTGATAAATTGAGCAGCACCATCTATAACAAAAATAGCATCCGCAGTATTTTGCTTTTATTTTAGCACCATCTATAATCCTGGCAGCTGCCTGAACGTCGCAACCAGTGACGTTTCAGTCAATAAGGCTGCATTTGTGCATGTGCTAATACAGCACCATCTAGTGGCTGCGTTGTCAGCAAATGCAGCCTTTTAAAAATTAAACCCTGTTACGGTTAAACCAGGCAAAGGCTGAGAGGGAACCCCTAGACCCCTTCTCACCTGATCGTAACAGTATGTGTATACTCCCGCAGACAGTAAAGCGCCCAGTTCCATATACGGGTGGGGTGGGGTCACTTCCAGGATTGCACAGTTGCGATCATGGGTATTTCAGTGTCACTCCTCGTTGATGTGGGTGTGAAAGTATCCATACTGAGCGAAGACCTTTACGGTTGTTATTTTTCGCAACTTTCACTCCCGCGACAACCACTCTTCAAGCTTATGATGACTCAGTTATACTGGTTTTTGGAATGATCACAGTTTCAGTGCGCTACAAAAATGTCAACCTAGAAAAGTTCATATTCCATGTGGCCAAAGGCCGTATAGGGGTAGACTTCAAACCTGCAGACCCCACTAGAACACACATCAATGTGATCGATAATACTCACTATGCACAACAGTATCCTTCCTTATTCACCAGATTTGGGGAGATTCAGGAGTACTGTCATACTCCCCACATCGGCATGTCAATTCCACCTGTTTCACAAAATTTGAGAAATGTCACATGAGTTGTAACGACTGGAAGCAGATGGTATCATTGAGCGAATCAACCCATCCCCATGGATATCAAACTCAGTCATTGCGTGACACAAAAATGGAGAAATTAGACTATCCATTGACCTTAAGTTAGTCAACAAAGCAATTATTCTGGACAAGTACCCGCTCCCTACAATCCAAGAACTATCGGCATCATTTCATAATTCCACAGTCTTCACAAAGCTTGACATGCAACAGAGCCAAATTCAGATACCACTAGTGGAGCAAAGCTGACATCTTACAGCCTTTGTTGCACACAACAGTGTTTCAGTACCGCAGAATGCCCTATGAATTAAGTTCAGGGCCGAGCACATTCCAGAAAATTGTCTCTTCAGTCTTGTCAGACGTCAAGGGGACGTTCAACCTTCTCAATGATGTCATCCACGGAAGAGACAAAGCACAACACGAATCTGCAGTGCTCATTCAACTCGCACAACACAGTTTAATGCTCAACAGGGACAAATGCACATTCACAGCATCAAGAAATGACTTTCTTGGGTACAAAGTGACAGCTGCTGGAGTAAAGCATACATATGACAATGCCAAAGCCATTCTTGCGCTTCTATCCCCATCTAACACGAAAGAGTTGGCATCATTCTTCGGCACTACCAACTTTTATCACAGGTTTGTGCCCCAGTATGTGACGATCACAGAGCCTCTTTGGAAGCCACTGCGCAAAGATACACAATGGGAATGAACAATCACACAGCAAACAGCATTTGACACATTTAAGGTAAAGATAGCATCTCTGCCAGTCCTTGCGCATTTCAACCCACACGCAGAAACATACGTCACAACAGACACATCAAGAAATACAATAGGAGCTGTACTTTCTCAGTACATTGCAGGAAGCAAATAACCAATCACATATGTGTCACGCCCGTTGTTGGAAACTGAACTTAAATATTCCACTGGAGAATGGGAAACAGCAGCCCGCATCTGCACTTGTGAACAATAACACATGTATCTCAATGGTAGGAAGTTCACCCTCCGCACCAATCACCAAGCGCTGACTATATTGTTAGCCATGTCAGAATCTAGTCATCAACCTATATGCATCTAGCAATAGTCTGATCGCCTTAATCAGTACAACTTAAAGTTTGAGTATCTCGCAAGTTCAGGCAACAGAGTAGCTGACATGCTTAGCCATACTACTATCACAGACAGTGTTAGAAGTAGCGAAGCAACTTGCAACATTGATGACTATGTAGTTGCAGCGATTTTACACGTAACCGTGAATCTTGTGACGCAAGTGGAGTTGAAGGCAGAGTTGGCAGCAGACAGTGTACTGCAGAAGGTAAGACAGTACCTAAAAACTAACTGGTCTCGTGAAATGGAGAAAGAACCGTTCCCGTAATACAGAGTATGCAATGAGCTCGCATTGTTTGATGACAACTGTATCACATACAGTTATCCTGAAAGCACTACAGCAACGGATGTTGCATTTTGCCCATGAAGGACATCCGGGTGTCCTTAAGATGTAACAATGACCCCGTGAAGTAGTCTGGTGGCCAGCGATAGATCGCCACATAGAAGAGTTCATCAGAAATTGCAACGCATGTACACTGAATGAAAAACCTGCTAAACCACATGCTGCATCTCTACAACTGACACCCATGGCAACAAAACCATGGCAACAACTCCTAGTAGATATTTTCAGAGAAGTGCATGCCGTCCCGAGCAATCGAAGTTTTTTCTTGTTGTTCATGGTCTTGTCAAATACACCGGAAGTGCGATGATACAACAATCATGGACTAACTCGAAAGAGTTATGAAAAACAGACTTTGCCTTTAAAAAAAATGAGTGTTTATTTTAAAACGTGAACAATGATCCAAAATGGCACCAATGAAAAAGGGATTGGCCTTTTGTGTATTCAAACTGTCTGACAAAGACAAAGGACAAATCTTCAAAGCTAAAAGATGTCAATGGGTCCCATCCTACACCTCACCTAAAACATTCCAGAATTGAATGTCTTCTTCTGAAACAAAGAAGGTATGAAGTAGCCACATCCTGAGCCATTGTACAATCACCATGGGGAAGAAATGCGAATGTGTCCTACCAGGAGGTGAAAGGTGACACAGTTTTATCTTTAAAAAAAAGATCGCCAGAGAGAGACTCACCCAGGATAGAGCAACATCTAACAGCTTGCGTTTCCAGCAAGCCAGAAAGCACCTGCACTGCTGAAAAACCCCACATCTACATTATACAGCAGAGAGAGCTAGAAGTAACCCACCGTCTTCAATAGAGCCTTCAATCAAGAGATAAATCTACAATCATCTCAGGCCTGCAACTATCTAGAACTTGATTCTCAAGAGTATTCAACAGGTTTATCGTAACCAATCCCCCCACTGAAAGCCACCTTCCTTTTTCCCTTCTGGATCTGTTTCTTGTGTGTATGTGCAAGCGAATGCGTGAGTGGATGCGGTTGCGACAATTTCAGGATAGGGTGTATTGATCAATAAACAATTGATTATCTGTTTTTAAGACCTACAAGAAAACCTGTCACCTTCTGTTTATTTGAAAAATAAAACACCAAGGGGCTAAACTCTAACACAAGTATACTTGCTGCAGTCAGGTGGGGAGTTCAACAGTGAGAACTACCCACAGCACACCACGTGGTCGTAACAATCTACAAAACAAGTTGCCAGAAATCACTACAACAAATTCCATAACCACCACATTGGTCATTGACATTCTAGACAAGTTGTTTACAAAGTGGAGTTTGCCAGAGACTACCACTATGGGCAATGAACCACAGTTTGTTTCCAGACAAATCAGAGTTCCAAGCAAGCTACAGAATTCACCACCGTCTGACATCATGATACAACTCACAATCAAATGGCGGCATTGAATGTTTGAACGGGGTGATCACGGACAGTTTGAGAGCTGGCATGTTGGAGGGAAAAATGTTTCAACAATCCATTCATATCCTACTTCGCACATATCGAGCCACCCTAGTCTCTGACTGGAAAGCCATCGGCCAAACTTATGATTGGTCGCAATATTTGCAAGTCGCTGACCATTCTTTAGCCATCACCACCATCCAACACGTATATTAGAGCGAAAGCAGAAGAAATCACAAAGTGAAAAGGCAAAGTAAAAGTGTACTCCGATAGCAAACACACGCAAGGAAACCATGATTCGTAGTCGGTGATTGGATTCATATCCTTTACTACGAGAGGAATTGAAAATAAAAGTAAGAATGTTATGCTTCAGTTATACAGGGCATTGGTGAGACCACATCTCGAATACTGTGTGCAGTTTTGGTCTCCTTATTTAAGGAAGAATGCAAATGCATTAGAGGCGGTTCAGAGGAGGTTTACTAGATTGATACAAAAACAAGAAATGCTGGATTCACTCAGCAGGTCTGGCAGCATCTGTGGAAAGAGAAGCAGAGTTAACGTTTTGGGTCAGTGACCCTTCTTCGGAACTGACAAATATTAGAAAAGTCACAGATTATAAACAAGTGAGGTGGGGGTTGGGCAAGAGATAACAAAGGAGAAGGTGCAGATTGGACCAGGCCACATAGCTGACCAAAAGGTCACGGAGCAAAGGCAAACAATATGTTAATGGTGTGTTGAAAGACAAAGCATTAGTACAGATTAGGTGTGAATATACTGAATATTGAACAGCAGCAACTGCAAACCTGAAGAAAAACAACCTGAAAAAAACAGTGGGTAAGCAAACTGAACAAACTAAGATGAAATGAAATAAATGCAAAAAAAGATTGTAAAAAATGTAAAAAGGAATGTAAAAAAAAGGAAGAAAAAATAACTAAAAATGACTAAAAATGAAAGTAAAGTCTGATCTGATCTGACCCCTTGCCGTGTATTCACTATACCCTCTGACCTCCCCCTCTCTGATGCTGAGTGTTCTGTACTCAGCAAAGGTCTCAGTTTTATCCCCTTACGCCCCCACCTCAATGAATTTCGCGCTCGGCATGACGTTGAGCTCTTCTTCCGTCGCCTCCGCCTCCGGGCTCACTTCTTCGACCAGGAGTCCTCCCCCCGACCAGGAGACCCATTCACCCGTCTCCAGCATTCTCCCTCTACCTGGACCCCTCCCCCTGGCCTCTTACCCGCTCTTGATCTCTTCATTGAAAACTGTCGGCGAGACATTGGTCGTCTCAATTTCTCTGCCCCCCTCATTCACTCTAACCTGTCCCCCTCTGAACTTGAGGCACTCCGTTCTCTCAGGTCTAACCCCGACATGGTCATCAAACCTGCAGACAAGGGTGGTGCTGTTGTTGTATGGCGTACCGACCTCTACCTTGCAGAAGCTCAACGCCAACTCACAGACACCTCTTCCTACCTCCCTCTGGACCATGACCCCACCACCGAACATCAAGTCACCGTCCAAAGGACTGTCACTGACCTCATCTCCTCTGGAGATCTTCCCTCTACAGCTTCCAACCTCATAGTCCCGCAACCCCGGACAGCACACTTCTACCTCCTTCCCAAAATCCACAAACGGGACTGTCCCGGCAGACCCATTGTGTCAGCCTGCTCCTGCCCCACTGAACTTATTTCTTCCTATCTAGACTCTATCTTTTCTCCGCTGGTCCAGTCTCTTCCCACCTACATCCGTGACTCTTCTGACGCCCTACGTCATTTTGACAATTTCCAGTTTCCTGGTCCCAACCGCCTCCTCTTCACTATGGACGTCCAATCGCTCTACACCTCCATCCCCCACCAGGATGGTTTGAGGGCTCTCCGCTTCTTCCTGGAACAGAGGCCCAACCAGTCCCCATCCACCAACACCCTCCTCCGCCTGGCTGAACTTGTTCTCACATTGAACAACTTCTCCTTCAACTCCATGCATTTCCTTCAAGTAAAAGGTGTCACTATGGGTACCCGCATGGGTCCTAGTTATGCCTGTCTTTTTGTGGGATATGTCGAACATTCTTTGTTCCAGTCCTACTCAGGCCCCCTCCCCCAACTCTTTTTCCGGTACATTGATGACTGTATCGGTGCCGTTTCCTGCTCCCGCCCCGAACTAGAAAACTTTATCAACTTTGCTTCCAATTTCCACCCTTCTCTCACCTTTACATGGTCCATCTCTGACACTTCCCTTCCCTTCCTCGACTTCTCTGTCTCCATCTCTGGGGATAGGTTGTCTACCAATATCCATTATAAGCCCACTGACTCCCACAGCTACCTCGACTACACTTCTTCACACCCTACCTTCTGTAAGGACTCCATTCCATTCTCCCAGTTTCTCCGTCTCCGACGCATCTGCTCTGATGATGCTACCTTCCATGACGGTGCTTCTGATATGACCTCCTTTTTCCTCAACCGAGGATTTCCCCCCACTGTGGTTGACAGGGCCCTCAACCGTGTCCGACCCATTCCCCGCACCTCTACCCTCACCCTTTCCCCTCCCTCCCAGAACCGTGACAGGGTTCCCCTTGTCCTCACTTTTCATCCCACCAGCCTCCATATCCAAAGGATCATCCTCCGCCATTTTCGCCACCTCCAGCGTGATGCCACTACCAGTCGCATCTTCCCCTCCCTTCCCCTGTCAGCATTCCGAAGGGATCGTTCCCTCCGTGACACCCTGGTCCACTCCTCCATTACCCCCACCACCTCGTCCCCATCCCAGGGCACCTTCCCTTGCAATCGCAGGAGGTGTAATACCTGCCCATTTACCTCCTCTCTCCTCACTATCCCAGGCCCCAAACACTCCTTTCAGGTGAAGCAGCGATTTACTTGTACTTCTTTCAATGTAGTATACTGTATTCGCTGCTCACAGTGTGGTCTCCTCTACATTGGGGAGACCAAGCACAGACTGGGTGACCGCTTTGCGGAACATCTCCGCTCAGTCCGCAAGCAGGACCCTGAGCTTCCGGTTGCTTGCCATTTCAACACTCCCCCCTGCTCTCATGCTCACATCTCTGTCCTGGGATTGCTGCAGTGTTCCAGTGAACATCAACGCAAGCTCGAGGAACAGCAACTCATCTACCGATTAGGCACACTACAGCCTGCCGGACTGAACATTGAGTTCAATAATTTCAGAGCATGACAGCCCCCCACTTTACTTTCATTTTTTTTCATTTTTAGTCATTTTTAGTTATTTTTTCTTCCTTTTTTTTACATTCCTTTTTACATTTTTTACAATCTTTTTTTGCATTTATTTCATTTCATCTTAGTTTGTTCAGTTTGCTTACCCACTGTTTTTTCAGGTTGTTTTTCTTCAGGTTTGCAGTTGCTGCTGTTCAATATTCAGTATATTCACACCTAATCTGTACTAATGCTTTGTCTTTCAACACACCATTAACATATTGTTTGCCTTTGCTCCGTGACCTTTTGGTCAGCTATGTGGCCTGGTCCAATCTGCACCTTCTCCTTTGTTATCTCTTGCCCAACCCCCACCTCACTTGTTTATAATCTGTGACTTTTCTAATATTTGTCAGTTCCGAAGAAGGGTCATTGACCCAAAACGTTAACTCTGCTTCTCTTTCCACAGATGCTGCCAGACCTGCTGAGTGAATCCAGCATTTCTTGTTTTTGTTTCAGATTTCCAGCATCCGCAGTATTTTGCTTTTATTTTACTAGATTGATACCTGGAACGAGCGGGTTGTCTTTTGGGAAAGATTGCACAGACTGGGCTTGTTTTCACTGGAGTTTAGAAGAATTAGGGAAGACTTGATTGAAGTTTATAAGATCCTGAACGGTCTTGACAAGGTGGATGTGGAGAGGATGATGCTGGGGCTGTGAGGAGCCAGAGAAGGATACTATTCCCCAGCAATGGGAGGAAGAAATCTGTGACACAGACCAAGAAGGTTTGGTTGGAGATTGCTGAGGAGATCAGTAACAGTAGTCCCACAGTCCTGGATGCAGTGCAGGAAGCACTTTCATGGCCTAACCAGAACCTTGGAGGAAAAGAGAGCACAGAACACCAGGGGGAGGCAGACAACCTGAGGTAGCCCTCCAGAAATCTCTCAACTCTCGCAAGTGCAGAGGACGTGGCACTGGAGATTAGCAGAGTCTCAGCATGCCTGGCCGCCAGTGATGGGGACCTCCCAGCAACCTGGTGACACAGCCACATGTGGTCAGAAAGCCACATGTGGTATGGTATCTTGTCATGTTGATTTAATTTCACCCGCGAATGAAATCTGATGTGCATAATGAGGAATCACAAAATTCTTACCTTATTAGTACTCATTCATGTCTTTTATCTCTCTTTATGCATGCAGCAAGAGTTGGTGGAGGTTGCAGATGACAATCCCTCAAAGGAGTTCAATCATTCTGCAGCTACACAGTGACATGTGTCCAGTGGGACCAGGGTTTTCACCTGGTGACTCACACTTCACAAGTGAGCAAGACCAGATGGTGGTGGCAGGTAGTGGAGAGTTTGCATCAGAGGGTGCAGCCCACTCCAAACTCTGCTCAGAGATGCTGCTTCTCCAGGATATCGATTAAGAGAATGCTCATTGAGCAGCAGCAGAAAATGTGCGATGTGTTGACAGGCTTTCCAAGTGCACTGCCCACTGCAAAAAGATTGGCGGAGTCTGTCACAAGCATAAGTGTGTTGATATTGCACAGCACTGTGATGATGTCTTGTGTGGATAGACTGGCTAACTGCATGGAACATCAAATGCAACAACCACACAAGTCCATGAGAAAGGGCTTGCAGACTAAAGTCTAAATAATTGGTTGGCGTACTTCCATCGACGAAAGATGCTGAACATGCAGAAAACAATCCATTTATGTGTGGGGGTCTTCTCTTGGTGCACCTTTGCTGATGGCTGTAAAGGCCAATCCCTGAGAGGCAGGTTCTGCCACAAGTGCTACACATGAAGCTGTCAAGTGACGCTGTGAGTTGTTTTTGCTGTTGGTGGCTGTTGCCAAGCTGCTGTAGCAACTGGTTGTCATGGTAGTGCACACCAATCCACAGGATGTGTCGCCATTTCCTTCTTTCGCCAGCTTTTCCCAGGTGCGATAATCGCCATTTAGGGCCTTCATGTCATGCTTGCAAGCATCCTTGAAGCAGAGCTTTGGGCACCCCACTGGCCATCTGGCCCCGGCTACCTCACCATACAGAAGGTCCTTGGTTTTTTTAATTCATTCATGGGATGTGGGCATCGCTGGCTAGGACAGCATTTATTGCCCATCCTTAATTGCCCTTGAGAAGCCAGTAAAATGGTAATGGGTAGCTTTCAGCATAGTGAATGGCTAGTGCTGTTCCTTTGCCACTGACCACAAAATCCGAGCCATTATGCTTTTAGATGCTGTCACTGAGGGGACAGCATATATGACAAGAAATAGAGGGGGGCCAAAGAGCAATATGGTTTTCATCAAACACGGAAAGAAGCATTGCTTGATTTAGTTCCTGGAAATGAAGTGGGGCAATAACCAATATGAAAGTCGGATAATTGGGAAATAATGATCACAACATTATTAGGTTCAATGTAAGAATAGAAAAGGAGAATAATTAAAATTAGGTGTGCTGGACTGGAAAATGGCAAAGTTTAGCAAGAGAATGGATGCAGTCCAAATTATCTAGTGTTAATTCAGTGTTGGTCATTTATGATTGTAGCTCATACTCAACATCATGCCATCTACCATCTTCTTCAGAGCCTTGTTTTTATCATCGACATGCTATCCCTCAGTAAGATGCATGGAGTTAGCTTCCTCTGCTACCAAATCTTCACCTAAGTCATTGTCTCATTGAGAATCAATTTGTTCAAGTGATCTCTCTGCTGGCCTTCCAGCTGCCACCATTTGCAATTTCAGCTAATCCAAAACTCTGCAGTCTGAGTCCTCTTTCCCACAATATCCTGCACACCCATCACTCTCACCTTCACCTTCACCCACATCTGTTGGCTGCTTTTCTCCAGTAGATCAATTTCCAAGATCTTTTTTCTCATTTTCAAATCCCTACAGTACCCCATTGCACTCTATTTTGGTAATCTTCTCCAGTTGCATATTCCAGCCTGCATCCTTTTTTCTCTCACTCTGGATTACAGCTGGTTCCCAGTGCTACATTCCAGTAGTGGTGTCTGATCTTTCAGCTATTATAACTCTACCCTCTGGAACTCTTGTTAAAACCCAGTTCACCACATTATAACTCTCCCTACAATCAAAAGGGTTCTAACAACCTATGTCTTTGATTTTGCTTTCTGCCCTCCCTTCCCCAGATTACTTTATATTCTGCCCAGTGTCCATCTCTCTAAATTGTAAAGTGCTCTGGTATATTCCTTAAAGAGAGGCATGCTATGCAACTGTAAATTTTATCATTCTGTACTTTTGTTATCGTCTAGCTCTCAAATGGACACTAGCCTCATAGAATTTCCTTTGCACATTCCATAAAACCTCTTCTCTGCCACTGACAAAGTGTAATTGTAGAAATTATTTAATCTTGACTCAGCTGGAACTGATAACATTTTAAAGAGCATCAAAAGCATTTATTTTATGTGTCTCTTAATTAATTTCAGATGGAAAAACTGTTCAGCAGCAGAGTGAACTGAGACCTGAAAACAGCCAACAAATGGATCTTCTAAAATGTTCTACCAATGAATGTGGTATTACCATCTATATTATTGGAAATATGTCTCATATTGCAGTGTCAGTTTGATTGTAATATGGTAGTGAGCTTTTAATATTGCTGATCTGTCGGTCCATGGTTAGCCTAAGGCAATCGAATTCCAACACTCACCATGCTAATCACGGGGTGCATGGATCAGTTGCACCCTCAATAGAAGATTTAAAATTTTCACTTTTTTGTCTCTAATTTTATATTTACTTTTCCATTTCTTAATTTTTAGCTTATTTCTCATTTTTAATGGTTGCAGTGTTAGGATGTGCACTGCAGTGGTTAGCTTCAACATTATTCCTCCCTAACTGGCAGTCACAGCGTCCCACCCGTGAGCCTCTGGTTATTAGTCCCTGCTCACTCACTGACACAATGATCGCATCCCATACCCCACATTACACATGACCAAACCCTAGCTTTTATTATTTTTTTAAAGGAGACAAATTTACTTCTCAATAGAATCTTTAATTTCATAGCCTGCCATATCCCCTTCATAAAATTGCTGCTTTATTAGGAAAGTCTGATGTACTTAATTCTTATCCCTGACTAGTAAAGAAAAAGCTTGCATTTATAAAGCGCCTTTCACAACCACTGAACTTATGAAATGTAGTCAGTGTGGTAAATAATTGATTGTGGCAACAGATTTGAACAATAGGAATACTCCATCCGAGTAAAAGACTTGACATTTTTTAAATTTAGGCCCAGTATTGTTCCCTGTCCCTCCTTTTCCCAGGCACTGGACAGGCAGAGTGCACCAGAAAAATCCAACACTCAAATTGTAAGCTTTTGGTGGACTGGGTCATTAACATTGGCAAGATTGTGTAGGCCTGCCCAACAGGCACTTGTACTAAAAAACAGTTGTCAGAACACAAGTGCAGCTGCAAGCTTGTCTCTCAGTATCTGTCTTCTAGTTATCGTTGGAGAACAGTAACCAGAAGGATCTCAGGCCCAAAGATCTGAGAAATTCCTGTAAGAAAAAGATAAGACTTACCTTTTGGCTCTTATTTGGCCTGCTGCCTAATTTAAGACTCTGTGATCTAAGGAGAATTCAGGCACAAGGCCCACTTAGTTGCTTGTTTGTCCCTGCATTTGGGCACCCTTCACTTTCAGGAAAAGAATCTTTTCAGGCCAAGGTAAGGGACATACACAGATATAGCAAACAAGTGACCAATACTGTGTTTGGCAAGGGTAGCACCATTACCATTTTACAAGAGGAAAGATCCAACAATATGAAAGAGGTTAGAATTTTTTTCAAACTGACCATGCTTCTAGTGCAGAGTGTCATTGATGGAACACATGTGGTCTCCAGAGTTCCTCATGAAAACATTTAACATTTTCATGAAGAGGAATGGCTTACATTCTATAAATGTCTAGGTGATTAGTGGCCACAGAAATATAACTTAGCATGCTAATATCCAGGGAACTGCCATAGGTCATTTATTCTGCAGTAGTTCATCCTTGCAGAATAAATGTTTGGCTTTTAAGAGACTGGATCTACCTTTTGCAGCCCTAACTCATGAAGGCAATGAGGATTCTGCACAGGAGCATTGCAGTGACACTACAATAAGACCCACGTCACCACCAGAGTTAGTGTGAAACACACCATATGAGAGTGCAGAAACAACATCTCAGCTCTTTTCAGACTTGGTGCAATTGTATAATGCATCCAAGGTCACAATCAACACCATCTGTTGCAAGTTTCACAATCTGAAGAGGTATAGGTATGTATGTGACAGAGGATGACTGCAGCTCCCTTTCAGATAGGAAAGGTGGAGGCTGTCCACTTAGAGGGAGCTAATATTTAGTTAGACCCAGTGGAGCAAAACTCCAACTTTCTTTCAACTCCCACTACTTTCTGTGCTGTCCATGTCCCAGTCCAAGGCTTGAGTTGTGGCTGCAGCAGACATAGCGCGGTGACAACTCATTGATGAAGCTCCTGAGTGAAGTTGATAAAGGAGAAATGCTCTCTGAATATGTGCTGCGGATGTGACCTCCTGTGAAGTAACCTCTTCCTCCTCACTCAAGTGGCAGCTGACCTTGTTGTGGTGTCTTCCTTAATGCTCCAGTCATCCTGCAGCTCCGAAATGCCCAAAAATCCAAAAATCTCCCTGAAGTCAAGCATAGCCTGAAATGAGAAACCTGCAATTAATCTGTAAGTTTTGCATGATGCTTTTAAATAGTGCTGGTGAGGGGGCCTTCCTGCTGATTAGCACTCTGTTGGGCTATGCGAGTTTAGCAAGTTGTGAGTGAAGTGTCGGGCCATTCAAAGATCAAAAATGCGTCCTCCAAGATGTGTAGGATCCTAATTTAATTAAATTATTCTGCACGTAAAATGGTACCAATATGTGCTTCTAGCAGTGCATCTACCTTATCCAGTATGGTAGGCAGAACTTTTCTGGCCACGTACTTCATGTCTACTTTAATGATAGCACAGTAGTCTGTTTAGCACCTGAAAAATGGGCTTGCACAGTTGAATTTCTGGGCCCCCTGATTTCCGCAGAAATGGGTCTTACCACTTTCTAGAAATAATTTTTCTCATTTAATCTTGATGTAGACCTTTTGGAGAGGGGAAAAATTCAGATAACAAATGATTTGCCTTATCATAACTGTTTCCTACAGGTGTTGCAGATGTAATCTTCTTTGAAAAAGAACAATGCCCGTGTAAAATGCCCAGGATTAATAAGGTAACCTAGTTTAGTTATGTTGGAACATTATTTTAAGAATACATAACTTTGAACATTTGACATTATTTATTTTGGAATTCTTTAAAAACTTGTTTATTTTTTTTCAGGAAAAATTTAAATGGATTATAATTACTCCAAGTATTTCAGAAAATGGAAACAGGAAATTTGGGTAAATCATGAAAACAGAACTTAATCTATCTTGTTTCATTTCAGTTTTTTGGCATATAGTGCCACCCTGATATCCTGTAGTATCACCAGAAACAAGAACTTGCATTTATACAGCACTTTTAATGTAATTAAACATCCCAAGGCACTTCACAGGCATGCAATCAGACAAAAGAATTGAAACCAAAACAAAGAAATAGACATTAGGACAGTTGACCAAAAGCTTGGTCAAAGAGATGATCTTTTGGACTGTCTTAAAGGAGGAGAGAGGCAGGAGGTTTAGGGTGGGAATTCCAGAATTTATAGTCAAGATGGCTGAAGGCACAACCTCCAATCGTCAGACAAAGTAAATGTAGCATGCATTATTAGTTCGGGGGATGTGGGCGTTGCTGGCTAGGCCAGCATTTATTGCCCATCCCTAATTGTCTTTAACAACTGAGTGGCTTGCTAGGCCATTTCGGAGGGCAGTTAAGAGTCACCCACATTGCTGTGGGTCTGGAGTCACATGTAGGCCAGACCAGGTAAGGACAGCAGATTTCCTTCCCTAAAGGACATTAGTGAACCAGATGGGTTGTTACAACAATCGACAGTGGTTTCATGGTCACCATTAGAATAGCTTTTTAATTCCAGATTTATTAATTGAATTCAAATTTCACCATCTGCCATAGTGGGATTCAAACATATGTCCCAAGAGCATTAGCCTGGGCTCTGGATTACTAGTCCAGTGACATTACCATTACGCCTCCACATTCCCTGGATGCAATGCTGCAAAATGTTTAATGTCAATCTTAGGTCCAGAAAGGTGTGTCATGCCACTTTCAGGTGGCATCCATCACTCTCTGACCTCTCCAGCATTCTCTGCATAGCACTCCTCCGATGGACACATCATGCAGTTCCACACATCCTCCTCAAATGTTCTCATTCCATCCTGAGCACATATTCCACTATTCAGACTCATAACTCTCTGCCTTCACTTATTGCAGGAGAAGAAAGCAAACAGTTCCAGGGAGAAGCAGAGAATCAGGGACCTGCAGCCATAGCCACCCTGGCCGCATCGGAGAGGACAGCCTGAAGATCAGCTGGACGGCACACCCACTGGGCATCGGTGATAGAGAAATGGGGGTGGCCCAGAGACCTGGTGACAGCATTAGATAATATGATCACTTGGCATTTAACAGTCACTCATGTTGAGTTAATGTGACCACTAACTGAAATGTCATGATATGCACTATGCTGAGTTTGTACACTTTTTCAATGTCAGCAATAACTCAAGACTTTTACTTCCCACAGGTCCTTCATGGTTGACAGAGGAGCTGATGAGGGACCATCCAAGGAGTCCTCAGAGGAGGGTGAGCACTCTGAGGAGACAATGTCACATGACTCATGCGCACTCTCCGCTAGCACAGATACACACACCTCGGTGGGTATTGCATTAAAAATAGCTAGGTTGGCACATGGTGAGGAGCACATCACATGTGAGCAAGAGTAGGTGCTGGAGACAGGGACAGTGGTCGAGAGTTCCCATCGGAGGACCCAGGGCGTCCAAGCACTGCTCAGCTGAATGTAAATGCTAAGCCTCGGGGTCATGCACTAAAAGGGAACTTGTGGAGCTGCAATAGTAAATGTGTGTGCTTCTGTCAGCATTTCCAGAGGCACCCTTGGTGAGAGATTGGAGGACTCCATCATGAGCGTGAGTGCTATGATGTCTCAGGCAATTTTTCTGATTTCCACGTGCAAGGAAAGAGTGGTCATCTACATGGAGAATCAGATGTGGCAGGCCATCGAGTGCATGCTGGCCCAGACCAATGATCTGCAGACTCTGATGCTACTTTACAAAGGATGGCGCAAAGCCTTGCCTTGTTAGCCCAAAGTCTCACTGACATGCAGCCAAGTGCTCTCCAGCTCTTTGCAAGCAGCGAAGTGCAGGTGAACCATGAGAGGGAAGATGAAGAAAGTGCACATGGCATTGGAAACTCTTCTCAAGACATCCATACTTCTCATCCTTTGCCCCCCACCCCCCTCCCCACTCCCGGGACAGTACTGGACATGCTACCTCCGGTCCCGATGACCAAGTCTACCGCTGCACACGTACAGGTGGGGCAGTCTTTGGTGGGACCCTGACGGGCTGCAAAACCCAAAGGACATCTGCCCCGGCATCTCAAGTAGCAGAGTAGGGGAACAAACACCCTGATTCCAAGTCAGCTGAACCCACAGGGGTAGCATCACATAGGAGTAAGAGTAAGTGGATCAGAAAGACGTCTTTGTTGCACTAGGGGATTCACTTGGGTTCATTGAGGAACCAGTGTTAATGTAGTTCTAATGTTTATTTCAATGAATGAACGACTATATTTGAACTGCTCATTCTTTGGCCTCTACTTTGTTGCATCCTCCATTCACCCTGGACAGTAGCCTTCAGGTGAATGGTGCGATCAACCTTTATGAGGAGGAAAAGGTGTAAGTGTGATGGTTGGCTTTTTGACTATTGGCTGTGTTTTGGGTGAGAGGAGGAGGTGTCCACAGGGTTTTTGATGGCATTCTCAACTGGCTGCATGAACATGTATTAAGTGGGGTGTGCCTGAATGAGACCGTCATGGGCTTCTCTGACAGCCAGGTGTGCAGCTGGAGGCACCATGGGCACATCTAGCCCTCCTCAGAAGAGCAGCAGGATGCTGGTTGCTCTCCACCTTCCTCTAGCTGCAGCCGCGCTCCTCTCTGCAGTGCGATGTCATGAAGGGTACAGCTAGAGTCATAGAGTTATACAGCACAGAACAGGCCCTTCGGCCCATTGTGCCTGTGCCGGCCGTCAAGCACCTAACTATTTTAATCCCATTTTCCAGCACTTGGCCCGTAGCCTTGTATGCTATGGCGTTTCAAGTGTTCATCTAAATATTTCTTAAATGTTGCGAGGGTTCCTGCCTTTACCATCCCTTCAGGCAGTGCATTCCAGATTCTAACCACCCTCTGGGTGAAAATTTTTTTCCTCAAATCCCCTCTAAACCTGCTGCACCTTACCTTAAATCTATGCCCCCTGGTTATTGATCCCTCCACTAAGTGAAAAAGTTTCTTCCTATCTAACCTATCAATGCCCCTCATAATTTTGTATACCTCAATCATATCTCCCCTCAGCCTTCTCTGTTGTAAGGAAAACAACCCCAGCCTTTCCAGTCTCTCTTCATAGCTGAAATGCTCCAGCCCAGGCAACATCCTGGTGAATCTCCTCTGCACCCTCTCCAGGGCAATCACATCCTTCCTATAGTGTGGTGCCCAGAACTGTGGCCTAACTAGTGTTTTATACAGCTCCATCATAACCTCCCTGCTCTTATATTCTATGCCTCGGCTAATATAGGCAAGTATCCCATATGCTTTCCTAACCACCTTATCTACCTGTGTTGCTGCCTTCAGTGATCTATGGACAAGTACACCAAGGTCCCTCTGACCCTCTGTACTTCCTTGGGTCCTACCATCCATTGTATATTCCCTTGCCTTGTTAGTCCTCCCAAAATGCATCACCTGACACTTCTCAGGATTAAGTTCCATTTGTCACAGCTCTGCCCATCTTACCAGCCCATCTATGTCGTCCTGTAATCTTAGGCTTTCCTCCTCACTATTTACGGCACCACCAATTTTCGTGTCATCTGCGAACTTACTGATCATACCTCCTATATTCACGTCTAAATCATTAATGTACACTATAAACAGCAAGGGTCCCAGCACCGATCCCTGTGGTACACCACTGGTCACAGGCTTCCACTCGCAAAAACAACCCTCGACCATTACCCTCTGCCTCCTGCCACTAAGCCAATTTTGGATCCAATTTGTCAAATTGCCCTGGATCCCATGGGCTCTTACCTTCTTAACCAATCTCCCATGCTGACCACAACAATCCTGGAGACCCTTGATGGGACATATTGAAGGGCACCTCCAGATCTGTTCAGGCACCTGTTATATATCTCCTCTGTCTTACTGATAGGGTTGCTCACAGGAGTCAGAGCCAGATCATCAGAGGATAGACCTTGTCTCTCAGGAGTCAGCCACTGGGCTGTGTGGTGGAAAGAAAACCTGCTGGAGATGTGATCGCCACTGAATGAATGAGTTATGGCAATTCCTTAGATATCTAGTCCAGACATGCATCATCACCTTCCGGTGGTCACAAACTAGCTGGGCATTAAGGAAGTGGAATCCCTTGCGATTCATGAACACTCCTGGCTGATCTGAGGCACCTAGGCATGCGTGCAGTCAATCACTCCCTGCAGCTGTGGAAATCCAACCACTGCAGTGAAACTGACAGCTTCATCCATCGCGAAGTTGATATTAGTGGCTACCTTGGAAAACACGGCATCGATTACCTGGGTGATACACTTATGGGCAGCAGATTGTGATATCCTGGAGATGTCTCCAGCAGATCCCTGGAAGTAGCAGGAGGTGAAGAAATTCAGGGCTGAGGTGACCTTGATGGCCACTGGCAATGCATGGCCACCTGGTCTTTTTGGAAGGAGGTCTGATTCCAGAAAACTGCAGGTCTGCCACAAAAATCTACCACGAGAGCCTGAGCCTCCTGAGGCACTGTTGTTCCGTCATTTTGAGGAAGCTCACCCTCTGTCTGTAGACCCCATGCTGGGAGTATCGCCTCCTTTGAGCTAGAGCTCCCTGTCCATCTGCTCTGTCCTGTGGAGCAGCATATGGCTGCAGTGAGGGCAGCTGTTGCTGGTGATGTCGCTGCTGCTGTTGCTGCTGATGTAACTGATCCTGTTGTTCCTCCTCAGAGGTCTGGGCTACTGCTGCATAAGTTGCTCCCATGCTGCAGTGAAGGCTGATGGCAAGGAAGTAGAGTTGCAGGTGAGTATATTCCAAGGCTGCAAACAACTCCAAAAAGTTGCTCCAAAGTAGTGATTTCTGGCTGACAGAAGTAATTCTGCAAGCAAAAGCCTTTTGCTGTGGCTAAACACAAGCTTGGCAATTTCAGCATTTAAAGTCTTCCCAGCACATCAATTTCATTAAACTTTCACTCTCCACTGTGCGGTCGCCTTGTGGACCATGGTGAGAGGCAAAGAACTAAGGAATCCGGGTATTGGCTGTTAAAGCCAGAATACAGAGTTAAAGTGAATCTTGATGACTAATCTTGGTCTTGGTTATTCATTCACAGGATGTAGGCGTCACTGGCAAGGCCAGCATTTATTGCCCATCCCGAAACTGAGTGGTGTGCTAGGCCATTTCAGAAAGCAGTTAAGAGTCAACCACATTGCTGTGGGTCTGGAGTCACATATAGGCAAGACCGGTTAAGGACAGAAGATTCCCTTTCCTAAAGAACTTTCATCAACCAGATGGATTTTTATGACAATCCAGTAGTTACATAGTGACCTTTTTTATTCGTTCACGGGATCTGAGCATCACTGACAAATCCAGCATTTATTGCCCATCCCTAATTGTCCTTCAGAAGGTGGTGGTGAGCCGCCTTCTTGAAACTGCAGTCCATGTGGTGTCGATACACTCATTGTACTGTTAGGGAAGGAGTTCTTTCTGATACTAGCTTTTCTTTTTGTTCCAGATCTATTTAATTAACTGAATTTAAATTACTCAACTACCGTCACAGGATTTGAATTTACCATTCCAGATTATTAGTCCAGGCCTCTGGAATTTTAGGCAGTAACATAACTACTATGCTACCTTACCCACTGTTCAATGCCATGAGGGATTTGATAATATTGGAAGTATAAAACTAAAGACAAAATTTATAAATTTAACTTCGTAATGGTTTATGCCTCTGTGTCCTGATCCAAATATCCCCCACCCTACTATCTGTTTCACACTTTGCTTGTTCTTGACTCCTGTGTGCAATGTCACAGGATATTGACTACTTTTATTGTAAACATTGGTAATGCACTTAAAACCAGTTGGATTAAATCTGTGAATTAGATTTATTGATTCTCAGGACTAGTTAAATCCATATTTCTTAACCCTTATATATAGATTACCCAATGCAACAAAAGCAAAAACAAAATGTTCTCAGAAACATTTAATGATAATGTATTTTTACTTGGCAAAAGTTATATTTTCATTGTTTCTTTAAAGCATCACCCTGCCAGGAAAAGGCTATTATGAATGTGCTGCAACCGGACTGAGATGGGTAGCAACATCGCATGCTGTTATAACTTATGAATATTGCTCTTGGAATGAATACATTTCCGATGTTCAAAGGGAATCTTGGATAATTGGAAGTCCCTTGTTCAATATCAATGTTAAGCAAGGCAATGTTGTAGCTGTTTACCTTCCTCATTTCATCTGTGAGACAGGTATCCTATAAGATAGTATCAGCTTAATATTTTTTGTCATTATTGGCGGAATCTTACCACCTTTAAAGACTTTCAGAGGTCTGGACCAAAAGCGGGTCCCAGCCCTGCTGATGATACGTCCACCTGTGCAATCTTACCAAAGGTGGCCATTTAAGAGGCTGCTTCCAGGAGCGTGTCTAAACAAGAATGGTGGGTGACACATGCACCCGGCTGGGCCAATGGGACAACTCGCAGCGTTGTCTTGCTGACAGCCCCACCTGGAGGGCGTTGCTGCGACAGCTGGCGAAAGCGAGGGCACCTCAAGAGGCACCTTCAGAAGAATTGCATATTATTTAAAATGAGTGGTGGCCACAACTGCCAGGCCAATGGTGTGGAGGGAAATCCCCTCCACAGGATGGCCTACGGCTGCAACTTTGGCTCTGTAGCCAAAGAGGGAGATGGGGTGGGGGTTTAGAAATAGGAGGTTTTGCTGCCCCATAACCGCCCCCCCCACCCACCACTGCCTCCAGGGACCTGCCGGGCTTCGCCCGCAGTGTGGGGCCTGTCCGCTGCTGGTAAGATCCTGGCCCAATTGGCCAGGTAATTGGCACTAATTGGCTACCCGCCACTGCCAAGCGGGTAGCTGTTTCTGTTACTCACCTGCCTCCAGCTGGAGGTGGGAACGCATGAGTGGCTGATCTAACGTGCCATTCTCATAAACTTCCCCACCACCCGCCACCAAAACTGACTCCATGTAGCTGGTAAGATTCCGCCCTATATCTTCTCATACCTGTGCATTATTTCTCAATGCAATTTCTTGTTAGCAAGGATGTTGCATACAAGGACATATACTTTCCTGAAGGAGTTCTTAGATGCATTCACAACACCTCCACCAATTAAATTGCTTGACCCCACTTTCCCGCACTCCCGCCCTTCCACCCCCCCCCCCCCCCACCCCACCCCGAACAGAGATCCGAGGATGTGGGACTGCTATCTGCCGGCACAAATATTGCACCGGGACCGACAACGGGAGTGGGTAATATTTAATTCAGTCGTTTACATAAATTAACTTAAGCAAATTTTGATCCTGCCAAGTGGCAGGGGAGCCACCATGAGGCCTCACTGCCACCAGCAATATGGGGCCAGGCCTTCCCAGCGTTGAGGCCCGTGGCGGGCCTCTCCCAGAGGCATTTTCCAAGCTTCCCCCACCACGACCCCCAATATCAGGGGGGGTGGGGGGGGGCTGGTAAAATCCCTCCCTATGTACCCTCATTCTTTATTGCCCCATCAGAGGAAATAGTTTATGTACTGTATCAATTTAACATTTTAAGCACTACACTGAAGCAAATACAAGCCAAGTTTATGCAACCTGTGCTCATAACTTAATTCTCTGAGCCCTAGTAACATTCTAATGAATCTACACTGCATCCCCTCCAAGACCAATATATCCTTCCTGAGATGCACTGTCCAAAACTGAGTACAGTTCTCTAGATGGTGTGGCCAAGGCTCTATAGAACTGAAAGTAGGTGCTGCAGTAGGAGCTGAAGGAAATGGTGTGAAGTGTACTGCAGTGATTGTTGCTGGTAATCAAGGGAGAGAGAAGGGTAGTGAGTTCTGGAGCAACATGTCATGCAAGGCTAATCATAAAGACAAATATGAGTTAGGAAGCTTAGTGTGAGATAATTGAACTTTTCCTGCATTGCAACCATTTTCTGGGGACAATACTCCTCACACTAATGGGCTGTGCCACCTCTACCCACTTGCAGCTTCCCTGGAAATCTTCCTGCTGCCTGTTGGATAGAAGATGCCCCAGCTCCTGCTGGCTTTCTCCACCATCATTTCCAAAGCATTGTCCAAAAACAGAGATGGCCTTGCAGCTTCTCCTGCTCCTCCCATTTTCCACAATCCTCTGTGAGAGGTGGCTGCAGTTTCTTGTCTTTGTATTTGCATTGTATAAAATTTTGTAAGCCTATTTAGAAAAGCATTTTCTTGCTTATAAATACAATACTTTCCAAAGCTATGTAGACCACTCATCATAATGAGGACAGCATACTTCAAGCCATAATCCACCATCTCTAACATCAGAGATGTAGTCAGGCAGACAGTTGCATAACCATAACTGCATTTGGCCCTTAAGAGTTGCTAATGCTTAAGCTAGATCTTCATGTTGACTCCAAGAACACGAGATGTTCTACGTCAATACAAAAAGTCAAAGTAGAACAGTAGTGACAAAGCTTTATACCACAGCAGAAACAGATATTTTGCAATAAAACAGAAACTGGCTGTATCATGAAAATTAATGCCTCCAGCAAGGTCTACTTGCAACACAACAGGAGAAGCACTATTGTGAGCTGATCATGCACTTCCTTGAGAAACAATACTGAGAACAAGAAATTACATAACCCAAAGGCAAGCTGGAAGAAACTGAGAGAATTTTGAAAAGATGCAGTTGTTTAATGCGTAGTTAAACATCATATACTGATCCAACAATATTAGACTCTGATTAATCCGTGGCTTGTCAATTGATATTCCAGTACTCACTCACTCACTATGATTGATTTATCACAAAAAAGTGAGCCCTCTGATTTCTGATATCTAAAGTTAGATAATCCATGCCGAGTAAATGATGAGAATCAATAATCTGCTGTTTCTTTCAGAAGCAATTTAAATATGTAGAAGTAAATGAATCACATATTTCAGGTCTTCATGTACTTTATATTTCTTCTTTTATGTGATTTAAATCTATGACATCGACATTTGTCTAGCAGCTCAAAATTGAAACGTAAAGTGCACATATCACAGCTATTGTTAAAAATGTTTTTGATAGTTGTAAATGATGTACACTACACTTTATTGATACATAAAACATTACAATATTTTTAGGTGCAGGAGAACCAATGCAAACTGCCATGTACCATGTTGCATGTCTCAGAAATAATACGTTTATCCTGGAAACCCCATCAGAAGTTTCTTTATCTCATGCCGTACTGAGGAATCAGACCCTTACCATGATGGGTGTCATCCTTTCTCAGGTTTGCCAAGTGGCTGTTCATGCTATCATAATAATATATCAAACACTCCGAGCTGATTCTTCAAATTTCCACATATACGTGCTACCAAATGATGCAGCATTGATACAGGTATTTAATACATTTTAATATGATTTTCTTTAATTGTATGGGAAAAATAAGAATATTTAAAAGATTTATTGGTAGCAATATGTTTTTCCATACATTGTATGATAAAGTATGTATTAGTTTTACTTTAATGTTCAAAATACTTTTAAATCCCTTCAGTAATTTATTTTTTAAAGCTAGTTAAAAACAGCTTAATGATGGCTGAGGCCAGATAGTGCAATACCCTGTGTTGAACTGAGCCATACCAGACAGAAAGGTTCCTGGTTTGATTCCCTTTCTCTACTGAGTTAATTGGTCTCAGCATACATACACAGAATGAAATAAATCATCTAGAGTTCCTATTTCTAAACAATATCCAGTGATCATTTCTGCAAATTGTATGGGTTGAAAAAAAGAACTTTCACTTTTATAGCACAGTTCATGCCATCAAGAAATCCCAAAGCACATGACAGCCAATTAAGTACTTCTTGAAGTGTCACTGGTGTAATGTAGGAAACACAGCAACCAATATACATACAGCAATGTCCCACAAACATCAATGAGATAAGTTAGCTGAAAAGCCAAAGGTGAAGGTTGCAAAGGAAGTGACCTAATGGCCTTACAGCTGAGGATAAAAAGCAAGATCATTGTGAGAGAGATAGGAAGCCCTAAGAGCAATCGGCCTGCAACTGAATTGAGCAACTGTAATGTGAGATCTCCCACAACCTTTGCATCATCGTAGAATCATAGAATGGCTCCAGCACAGAAGGAGACCATTCAGCCCATTGTGTTCATGTCAGCTCTCTGCAAGAGCAACACAGCTAGTCCCACTGCTTTTCTGTAGCTGTGCAAGTCTTTTCTCCAGATAGTTATCCAATTCCCTTTTGAAAGCCACGATTGACTCTGCCTACCACACTCTCAGGCAATGCATTCCATACACACGGTATGAAAAAGTTTTTCCCCATGTCACCTTGGATTCTTTTGCCATTCACCTTTGTAGGAAATGAATAAATCCAGATGCATGTATCATCAGAGCATTTATAACCTCCTGGATAGAGCTCAACGTCATGGACTGCCAAAACCAATAAGGCCTTTCATAATGCTTCAGAGGATCCTGTGATGTAGAAATCAATAGCTGTAGTTAGCTACATTAGTGAAATCAATATCAGTCAGTTTGATTCCAGATCAGGAGACACTAACAGATGATATTGACAGCAGTGCGGTATCAACAAAAGGTAAATCTTGTAGAAAAGATAATCTGTATTCTTTCAGAGACCCCTTTCTGGTTCCATCAATAAAGCATGAGTGACCAAAATCAATCCTTCATTTACCTGAAGTAATCTCATGGCCAAGTGGGTTATGGCATGGCTGGTTTCCACTGTTCACTTCCCAACTGACTACAGTGTGTTTGTTTAAATAATGTTTGCCAAATAAATAGTGACAGGTTTTCTTGTAGGTCTAAAACAGAAGATTAAATGTTATTAAATAATAATCACTCAAAATGTTCGCAACACCACCTATTCACACATCTACTCTCACAGGCACACACAAGAGAAGATAGATAGAAGGGAAAGGGTAGGGAGTGTTAAGAGTTCGAGGTGTAAAAGTCTGTTGTTTCAGGAAAACCTCTGAGATCTTCTTTGCAGGTGAGTTTTAAAGTTGCAGGCATGTTTGCCGGTTGCCTTGTATTTTCTGGGTTGCCGAAGACTTCTGGCGGTTCACTTCAGTTTGAAGATGGTGCTGGTATTCTTAGTTCAGTTTTCACAGGTGGAGGAGTTGTTTCAAAGGCACTCCCTTTTCTCAGCTCGAGTTGGCTTTAAACTTGTTTCAACAGGGTTGAAAGGTTAGCTGGAACTGGTCTCTCTCTCTCAGCCTTGTGCAGGAATTCAAGTTGGCTTTCCATGTTGACTGTGTGGTTGGAGAGAGACCAGACTGCTGTTGATGACTTGATGTTCTGAACTGAAAAGATTCCTTTGTTCTTCAGAAACAATCACCTTTAAATGTAAACTCATTAAGTGTCAGTTTTGACCGTGTGACTTTAGGTTTCAGATCCTGATGGGCTGTACAATAGCTTTTGATGGCCCCATTTTGAGGGCTGTTCACACTCTATTGTGGTGGTCTGGAGTGTCTTTGTTTTAGCTTGTTTTGTGTATAGCTCACATGCATGTGAAAAACGGTCTCATTTCCATTAATTAGGTTAATTGGTTTTAGTTCTAGTAGACATGGATTTATATTTGACCGCAATTGTTGACAACGCGATCGGTAGGTGGCGATGTTTTGGCACATGCGCAAATACAGCATGTGTCACGAAAACGTCACAGCCTGCGACTGTAGCAGCTGCCAGGACTAAAGATGGCGCTGCTCAAAGAATCACAGAGATGAAACCTAACAAACACGTGGCAGAATACAATGGCCGGAGTGAGAGAGCGGAGCGGGCCGGGGAGAGCAGCGCGGGGGCCGGGGAGAGCAGCGCGGGGGGGCCGGGGAGAGCAGCGCGGGGAGACCAGCGGTAGCGGTGCCGGGGGGGGTGGGGAGAGAAAGAGGGGGGGAGAAAGAGGGAGGGGGGGAGAAAGAGGGAGAGGGGGGGGAGAAAGAGGGAGGGGGAAGGAGGGAGGGGTAAAGAAGGGGGGAGGGGGAGAGCTGGGGGAAGAGGGGGGAGGGAGAGAGGGAGGGGGGGAGGGGGAGGAAGGAGAGAGGGTGGGGAGCAGCGGAACGGAAGAGGAGCGCCTTTTTCTGTGCATGCGCCATAAACACAACAGCAAAAGACTTACTGGCCAGTCCCTGGACCCGGTGACACCAAGGTCTTCGCACGCTCGCTCCCCGTGGCTCTCTACGGCCTCTCGCTTCCGGCCCTCTCCATTCAGCCGTTCCCTCCAGCTGCGGATGCCCAATCCAGTTGTTTTCTCCCCTACCCAGTTGCTTTTTCTACTTCTCCACAGTACTTCAGGCATTGCAACTGTCTGGTCCCTGCATTTTGCATGCTCCCTCTCCCCACCCCTCCCCCTCTTCACCCACCCCTCCCCCTCTTCACCCACCCCTCCCCCTCTTCACCCACCCCTCCCTCTACCCCCCTACCTCCACCCCTCCACCATAGTTGAATATCTGAAGTGCAGTTGCAAAGTCGGGGAAATAGCATGCAAAACAAAACCTCAACAATTCTGGGTTTAATTATTGAAAAGTTTTATTAAGTTCATTAAGTATCCGAGGAACTGCTGTGCATGGATACATGAGTGTTGTGTCCAGCATTCCCGTTAGACAGACAGGCCGAGTCTCTGCGATGCACAGCTAAAGAGATTGTTCCTGGAGAGCCTTGTGGTGAATAAACGTTTGGCTCTCTATTCCACTACTGTATTGTCCATGTGAAGTAGGCAAAGTCACAAGAGTCTGAGCTCAGTCTATTCTTGGTGAATGTTCCCCAAATGCATCCCAATGTGCATTCCCAATTCATCCATAAATGCAATGTTCCTTTCCACATCGTGACCAGCTCCGCAGCATGATCTAGTTGCCTTCGTTGCTTGAATGCTGACCTTAAGTCTCAAGGATTGTTTTCTCGACGGCATGTTTTACATGAAAAGAAGAAAAGCAAATCAGAGTCAGAGCTTGCCTCCCTCCATCCACTGAAATTACTGTTGCGCACACCTTTTTAAGTTCTGCAGTGAAGGCACCAATTGATAACGTCGCCAATGAAGCACTTATTACCCACCTCAGATGCAGGAATCAGCACATCCTTGCGTCCTCTCCCGCACTGCCTCCTTTGCTTGAATGCCGTCCTTAAGTGTCAAGGATTGTTTTCTCAAGGGCACGTTTTACATGAAAGGAAATAAGGAAAGAACATCAGTGTCAGAGCTTCCCTCCCTCCAATGGAATTACTGTTGAGCATGCTTTGTGTTCTGCGGTAAAGGCATGTACTGATAACACCGCCAATGAATCACTTAATACCCACCTCAGCTGTAGGAGGCAGGATGATGTTACTGCCCCTATCCCGTGATGGTTCAATGCTGCTCTCAGGGAAAACATGAATGATGTGAGGGTGCTGGAAAAAGAAGCACACTTCTTTTGGGCTATGAACATAAAGCTGGCCATTTAGCCCAGCAGTTCCCTGCTAGTTAGCCCAGCAGTTCCCTGATAGTGGTTATGTTACTCGTGCGTCTTTCCATCCATTCCCATTTAATCCTGCCTACTACTATCACCAGTTGTGTTCACAGCAAGAGCATTCACATTTCTGCTACCACTGGACACGGCATGCTTGTTTCTTTTAGTGCTCAGTCTCTTCTTGCTGAATGTTCCCCAAGTGCTTGACCCCTTTGGACGCCCTCTCTGCTTGACAGGCAGCAGCTGGCAATTGCAGAGTCTCACAAGGCTCTGCATGGTTGTTTCAAAGTCGGATGGGGAAACAGGTGGCTGTGTGCCCATGTGCACTGCTCTGATGGGTGTAGGAGCAGGTAACTGTGTGTCCATGTGCACTGCTCTGATGGGTGTAGGAGCAGGTAACAGTGTGTCCATGAGCACTGCCCTGATAGTTGTAGGAGCAGGTAACTGTGTGTCCATGTGCACTGCTCTGATGGGTGTAGGAGCAGGTAACTGTGTGTCCATGTGCACTGCTCTGATGGGTGTAGGAGCAGGTAACTGTGTGTCCATGAGCACTGCTCTGATGGGTGTAGGAGCAGGTAACTGTGTGCCCATGTGCACTGCTCTGATGGGTGTAGGAGCAGGTAACTGTGTGTCCATGAGCACTGCCCTGATGGGTGTAGGAGCAGGTAACTGTGTGTCCATGTGCACTGCTCTGATGGGTGTAGGAGCAGGTAACTGTGTGCCCATGTGCACTGCTCTGATGGGTGTAGGAGCAGGTAACTGTGTGTCCATGAGCACTGCCCTGATGGGTGTAGGAGCAGGTAACTGTGTGTCCATGTGCACTGCTCTGATGGGTGTAGGAGCAGGTAACTGTGTGTCCATGAGCGCTGCCCTGATGGGTGTAGGAGCAGGTAACTGTGTGCCCATGTGCACTGCTCTGATGGGTGTAGGAGCAGGTAACTGTGTGTCCATGAGCACTGCTCTGATGGGTGTAGGAGCAGGTAACTGTGTGCCCATGTGCACTGCTCTGATGGGTGTAGGAGCAGGTAACTGTGTGTCCATGAGCACTGCTCTGATGGGTGTAGGAGCAGGTAACTGTGTGTCCATGTGCACTGCTCTGATGGGTGTAGGAGCAGGTAACTGTGTGTCCATGAGCACTGCTCTGATGGGTGTAGGAGCAGGTAACTGTGTGCCCATGTGCACTGCTCTGATGGGTGTAGGAGCAGGTAACTGTGTGCCCATGTGCACTGCTCTGATGGGTGTAGGAGCAGGTAACTGTGTGCCCATGTGCACTGCTCTGATGGGTGTAGGAGCAGGTAACTGTGTGTCCATGAGCACTGCTCTGATGGGTGTAGGAGCAGGTAACTGTGTGTCCATGAGCACTGCTCTGATGGGTGTAGGAGCAGGTAACTGTGTGTCCATGTGCACTGCCCTGATGGGTGTAGGAGCAGGTAACTGTGTGCCCATGTGCACTGCTCTGATGGGTGTAGGAGCAGGTAACTGTGTGCCCATGTGCACTGCTCTGATGGGTGTAGGAGCAGGTAACTGTGTGTCCATGAGCACTGCTCTGATGGGTGTAGGAGCAGGTAACTGTGTGTCCATGAGCACTGCTCTGATGGTGTAGGAGCAGGTAACTGTGTGTCCATGAGCACTGCTCTGATGGGTGTAGGAGCAGGTAACTGTGTGTCCATGAGCACTGCTCTGATGGGTGTAGGAGCAGGTAACTGTGTGTCCATGAGCACTGCTCTGATGGGTGTAGGAGCAGGTAACTGTGTGTCCATGTGCACTGCCCTGATGGGTGTAGGAGCAGGTAACTGTGTGCCCATGTGCACTGCTCTGATGGGTGTAGGAGCAGGTAACTGTGTGCCCATGTGCACTGCTCTGATGGGTGTAGGAGCAGGTAACTGTGTGTCCATGAGCACTGCTCTGATGGGTGTAGGAGCAGGTAACTGTGTGTCCATGTGCACTGCCCTGATGGATGCAGGAACAAGTGACTGTGTAACTGAGCAGCAAGGAGAGGGTACCGCAGGTAGGGGAAGTGGAGCTTTGAACAGGCAGGCATATGTATGGTCCATCAGATCATTAGGCCAGGGGGGGAGACGCTCAGGATCCAGGGTTTGTGACACGTGACTGATGTCCAGCGTGCGGCCACCTCCATCCGAAGGTGCTTCCGGGCAATTGTTGGGCATAGTAAATGGCTCCATCTCATCAGCCAGTCCTTGCTGCCAGCGGAGAGTCTGTTGCCGCAGCCAGTCCAGTCTCCTCATGAATGCTGCCGTTCCACTCTGCAGAACGGCCTGTTGTAGCTGGTACAATGGATATGAAAGCAAGCGGTATTTTTCATTGTGGCTGAGGGGCCTTGGCTGTTCCTCTGTAATCACAATGGCAGCAGCCATGCCTGTCCTTGGTGTCTGAGATGCACGCCAGCGGCAATTGGGGGCGAGCCTGTCCAAAGGCAGACCCAGATGCCTCTGCACAACAACAGCATGTTTGCAGGGCAGCAAAGTCTGAATGGAGAAGATGCAGCTGCAGGTAGCCTGGCCATCATGTATCTGCAGTGTGTACTGTTTGGCGCCAGAAATCACAGTCACTGTGCCTTCATCCTGCTCCTTGACATGTACTCGCTGAATGTGGCTATGATCCTGATGCATCAGCTTCATAGCATGACTGGTGAATCCCGTGTAAAATGACTGTAGATCTGCCGGTGCCTCTGTGATGCGCTTGAAAGAGGCTCCCTGCAGGAATGTGTAATAGGCACGCTCCCGATCCAGGACACTATTGTGGAAGATCAGCGCTGAGATGCATTCCTTCATGGATGAGGAGGAGTGGAGCAGGTGCTTTATCTTGCCATTCTCTGACTCAATGCGATTGTTAGTGTTGTTCCCAAACGTTAGGACTTTACTGCGTGAACATGCTGCCCACATCTCCTTCTGTGGAATCCAGTTTGTAAGCAGGTAGTCCTGCAGGGATGGGTAGAGGTGTCCAATCCTTTCTACACAACTTGTGAGCTTCTCCTCCAAAGGTGCATGAACCATTTCCTTGCAGATCATAAACAACTGATCCCTCAGTTCACCATTCAGTGGGTAGCTGCTGATCTTCCTCCTCATGCTCTGCATCACATGGAACTGACAGAGGAGAACCGTTGCAGCTGGGAGATGCTTTCTGATCGCATTGATCTCATTGATGTCTTTATCCACAATGGCTGATCTCACGCGGCAGGCGCTGGATCCCATGAAATCGACAAAAACACCCACAATCTCGTCCAGCATCTGAACCGTCTCATTCCTCACCATGGCATAGAACACAGCCCTGCCCCTACCAACATTGTCCTGCACCATCACTTGGTACAGAGGGTAGCCGCATTTGTTCACCTTGTGCGTTCCGTCCATGAACAGCAGTTCAGGAAAGGCCTGCATGTGGGCCTTCATGGCTGGTGTCATGAAGGCAATATAGAGGATGCTGCTTCCCTGCAGGCCAACCCGCACTGCAGCCCCGTCCTGCTGAATCTTCTCCAGCGTATCACACAGTGCATCCATGCTGTCATCCCCTGTTTTGAGCCGGGATTTTACATTTCTAATGTCACTAAGGGTCACGGTCTTATTGAATGAACGCTCGATATAATCCTTCAGCTGTTTGTTCCCAGCCTGCAGCTTGACCAACTCTTCTACCTTCTGCCTTTCATCGTGGTTCAGTTGTCGTCTCCTTGCATAGAAGCGTAAACATTCTGGATGCAAAACATGACTGGTATGCACAAGATGGTAGGAGCTGACACACAGTTTGTTCTTGGTCGTATTGAATTTCACACTGATGAAGACCTCACAGCCCAGGGCGAGATACCTGAAAAATAACACAGACATTCAATGAGCACGCCCCACGTGCCTCGTGCCCTCACGAAAACACCAGCCATCCCCAGGTGTGTTGCTGGCAGCAGTTTACATGTGCACCATGACAAGGTCCCAACATCTGGTGTGCACCTGTTTCGCAGTCCAGAGGAGGTTGCGCTGAGGTGGTCGCCCAGCCATTGGTCTATCCAGGAAATCACAACAAAGGCAGTCCGTAGACACAGGGGCAGTATGCGCGTGGCTTTGTGGGCACAGGATCTCACTGACGAGATGTATTGATACTGCAAATCTAATCTTGGTTCAATGCACATCAAGGAACAGCTTTACAGGGCTGACAAGCTACACAAGTGGAAATGTAGTGACCGCAGCACCTACCTCTGATTCGGTCTCACTCCAGTGGAACGGATGCGTGGCTGCCCATAGTGTACACAGCACAGCCTCACTGAGGCATACTTAAAGCGGATGGGAATTTCGACTCGCCGTCTCTTGTTTTCCCTCTCAAGTGTATGGGTGCTCACTTTTTTAAATAGACTCCTCGTTGCCTGTAAGCACAACAGCAAAGCGCATTTAAATAGCATTGTTAACATAGTGAAACATAACAAGGCACATCACAGGATGTGCCTGCAGACCATGCTACCTGTTGAAACGTCTCAAGTTTACTGCTGAAGTCGTCATAAGTCTCGAACTCCTGGGTTGTGAAGGTGGCAAGGAACTGCTCTGTGGAATCTACTGACGTTGCCATGACCGAAGTTTGAAGTTCAGGAAGGCTATTAAGGGACCACACGGGAAACATGAGATGAGATAAGAAATACAGAATGCACTCCATTAAAACGTTACAAAAACGAAAATGACCGTTAAGATGGTAGGTTGCAGCACATGTACTGCCTGCACACAGCAACTCACAACAGGCACTGGAGAACATGCGGTGGCCCAGACAATGGAAATGTTTTCAGAGCAACTCACAACAGGGACTGGAGAACATGCGGTGGCCCAGACAATGGAAATGTTTTCAGAGCAACTCACAACAGGGACTGGAGAACATGCGGTGGCCCAGACAATGGAAATGTTTTCAAAGCAACTTACAAAGGCAGAGCAACTTACCTTGGAACAATCTCCTGTGTCAAATCAAAATGAAGCAAGTCTCCAAAACGAATAAATAATTCAGATAAAATGCAAGAAAATGCCCAACGAAACCTCTCCTCCTTCCACTTTCAAAAAGTCGCGCCGAAGCTTTGACGCATGCGCAGAGGCCAACCTGGCGCGTTGCCCGAGGAAGACGACGTAACGCGATGACGTCATCTGCACATGCGCAAAACGGCCCTGGCAAGCCGGACCGCAGCGCATGCGCAGAGATCAGGAGACCATGTGCGCATGTGCGTACCGTGTCATCTGCGCATGCGCAAAGAGGTCCTGACAAGCCGGACCGCAGCGCATGCGCAGGGGGCATGAGACCGTCTGCGCATGTGCGCACCGCGGCGCATCCTGATGACGTGAGCGATGACATAGCGTTGTCATGAATTACTTTGTTTATATTTTAGTGCAGGAGGTGGTATTGGTCATGTGATGTCCTCCATTTTGTTGACTACAAATGTACCAATCTTTTAAAATTGTTCTAATTTTTCATAATGCTTCAGTTTGTTTCTGTATTTTCATCTCTGCATTTGTCGTTAGTGTGACACTCAGTTTACAAACGTAGTAATTGGAAGAGGATTTGGTGATGGTACTTAAACCAATCTGAGTTATAACTACATGGGCAGTATAAGGTTTAAAATAAGGAAAATAATGGGATTATTTAGTCTGATCTGCCTCCTAATTAATTGGTGGTTTAGTTATTGTGTTACTAATGTATGACAACTGGATTAAATTATATGTGCATTATATGGACTGGTCATTATTATTGTAAATGAAATTTTAATATCAGTGGTAACATAATGCAATGTACAATTTGCACGTAGTGACGTTCCTGCAAACAGAACAGTTTTGATCCAGATTGTTTATTGTAAAAATTGCTGTTTTGGCTTTCTTTTTATGTCTTTTACAACTTTAATCTTAAAAACCAACACAACTTATATTGTTCTATCATTTTTCAGGCAGCTGACTTGCAGGAAAAAGAAATACAGTCACTGAAAAATCAAAGACCTACACAAATAATATCACTTAACTATGGCAAAAAGTATAAGCTGACATCCTTTGCAAATGTAACTATAACACCATCAGTAAGTAGAATTACATTGTACAGAATTAACAGTGTTTTGCAATCTAAGATAGTATGCCTGGTAAATGTCTTGACCTCTGCCATTAATTTATTAACAGTACATTTATTAATAACATTAGTTGAGAGCCCATGGCACTGCTCATGCACAAAAGTATTTCATAATGTTTTATATAGTAAGCAGTATATTAAAACTCACATGTTATTTCTTAATTATTTGTATTTTCTTTGCAGACCTGGATGAATTTATATTTAAAATTTCTTCTGTAATATGTCCTGTTTCCTTTTGTACTAAGCACAATTATGCTTCTTTCATAGTTGCAGTTATTGCTTTAAAACATGTTACTTGTGCAGAATTTTAAAACTTATTATTTAACATCAGTGCATTTAACTATATAATTAGTTTTTGTATCTAGTGTGCATCATATTGTGACACCTTTCAAAGATGTTACACTTGAATATGTGATCTTATTGGCATCAAATTTACAAAAATCACACATCGATATGGGGAAAAAAATTGTGGTTTGCTCAAATAATCACTTTCCTGTTAACTTAAAATTAAATACTTAATTGGTTAAATGTGAACAAATCAAAAGTAAAGGTAACCTGCAATGTGGAGGTGGAAGACATGGGACATGGTTCTTAATGAATACTTCGTGTCTGTCTTCACAAAAGAGAGGGACGATGCATTGTAATTAAGGGGAGGTGTGAATTATTGATCAGATAAACATAATTAGAGAGAAAAAATTTTGCAGTTTAGCATTTTGAAAGTAGCTAAATCACCCGGCCTGGATGAAATGTATCGCAGGCTGTTGGGAGGAGCAAGGGAGGAAATAGTGAAGCTCTGCCCATAATTTTACAATCCTCTCTGGTTACAGGTGTGGTGCCGGAGGACTGGTGGACTGCCAACATTGTACCATAGATTAAAAAGGGAGAAAGGGACAGATCGAGTAATTACAGGCCAGTCAGTCTAACCTTGCTGGTGAACAAATTATTGGAAAAGATTCTGAGGGACAGTACTGATTGGCGTTTAGAAAGGCATGGATTAATCAAGGACAGTCAGTATGGATTTGTTCAGCGAAGGTTATGTCTGACTAATCTGTTGAATTTTTTGAGGAGGTAACAAGCAAAACAAATGAAGATAGCACATTGATGTAACAAAAGCAAAACACTGCTGATGCTAGAAATCTGAAATATAAACAAAGGCCGGAATTTTACGGTGGATGGACGGAAGCCAGCCTTTGATGTAAAGGTCGGTGGCGAACCCGCTTCCGCCTCGCCTGGAGATTCGTTCTGTATTTCATGGGTCCCCAGGCTTTAGTTACTCCGAAGCGGGACTTCCACCCACTTGAGGGAGGAAGTCCCACCTCATTGAGCTACCTGCCAATCAGCGGGCCAGCAGCTCTTAGTCCCAGCAGTGCCACTGGGAGCAGTGGCCACTGCTGGGACTGCAGCCCAGCCTAAGGTAGAAGACATGGAACCGGGAAATAAGGTAAGTTTGGGTTATCTCACCGGGGGTGTTTGGTCGGGCCCCAGCGAGGCAAGGGGGGTCATTTGGGGGGGGAGGGGGGCATGTGGGTCTTGGGGGTGGTTGGGGTAGCGGGGGCGGCTCTCCATCGGGCACCCCGCCCCCCCCCCCCCCCCGAGATGCTTTTCCTAAGTAGCTTTTCCCAGCTCCAGGACACCTGTCTGCCACACATAAAATCCACGAGGAGGTGGGCGAAGGCCCTTAAGTGGCCACTTAAGGGCCTTGATTGGCCTAGGGTGGGTGGCCGGTTTTTCGCACCCCTCCCCCGCCCTACGTAAAAGACAGTGTAGGCGGGAGCAGGTTGGGAAAGCCTCCCGGAACCTCCAGCTGCATTTTACGCCACCCACCCCACCACCATCTCACTTGTTGGGGTGGTGTAAAATTCCAGCCAAAGTGCTGGAAATACTCAGCAGGTCTGGCAGCATCTGTAGAGTGACAAACAGAGTTAACATTTCAGGTCTGTGACCTTTCATCAGAACATCAGTCTTTCCAGCATTTTCTGTTTTTATCATAGCACATTGATGTAGCCTGCATGGATTTTAGCAAGGCTTTGACAAGGTCTCACATGACAGACTGGTCAGAACAAAAAGGCCCATGGGACCCAAGGTAAAATGGCAAGTTGAATCCAAAATTGACTCAGTGACAGGAAGCAAAGGGTAATAGTCAACAAGTGTTTTTATGATTGGAAGACTGTTTCCAGTGGGGTTCCACAAGGCTCTGCACTAGACCCCTTGCTCTTCATGGTATATACCAATGATTTAGACACTTAAATGTACTGGGCACGATTTAGAAGTTTGCAGATGATACAAAAATGTCTGTGTAGTTGATAGTGAGGAAGGAAGCTGTAGACTGCAAGAAGATATCAATGGACTGGTCAGGTGGGCAGAAAGTGAGCAAATCGAATTAAATTCAGAGAAGTGTGAGGTAATGCATTTGGGGAGGGAAAGCAAGGCAACACACAATGAATGTTTGGAGACTGATGAGTGTCGAGGAACAAAGAGACCTTGGAGTGCACGTCCACAGATCCCTGAAGGTAGCAAGATAGGTAGATATGGTGGTTAAGAGGGCCTTCTTTCCTTTATTAGCCAAGACATAGAATATATGAGCAGGAAGGTTATGCTAGAACTGTATAAAACACTAGTTAGGTCACAGCTGAAGTACTGCATACAGCCTGGTCACCACATTTCAGTAACAATGTGATTGTACTACAGCGAGTAAAGAGGAGCTTTATGAGGATGTTGCCAGGAATGGAGAATTTTAGGTATGAGGAAAGATTGGATAGGCTGGGGTTATTTTCTTTGGAACAGAGGAGGCTGAGGAAAGGTTTAATTGAGGTGTATAAAATTATGAGCGGCCTAGATAGAATGGGTAGGAAGAACCTATTTGCCTTAGCAGAGAGCTCAATAACCAGGGGGCATAGACTTAAAGATAGAAGGATTAGAGGAGAGTTGAGGATAAATTATTTCACCCATCAGGTGGTAGTGGTCTAGAACTCACTGCCCAAAGGTGTGGTAAGGATAGAAAACCTCATCACATTTAATAAGTACTTGGATATGCACGTGAAATGCTGTAAACTACAAGGCTACGGACCAAGTGCTGGAATGTAGGATTAAGCTGGGCAGTACTTTTTCAGCTGGCACTGACACCATGGGCTGAATGGTGGCCTCCTGTGTTGGTGGCCCAGGAGTCCTCCCACACCTCGGAGCAAGAGATATCCTCCGAGGAAGCAACGTCCCATGACACACCCGCACCTTCCACCAGCGCAGATTCTATAACAAAACTATCAATGAGAAACAAGTAAATTGCAGAAAGCCAAGCAATAAAATGGTTCAATTTTTTTCCCAAAACTACCATTTATGAACCAGCAAGTACCGCAAAATCATCAAATCACTCAAATTTTTAAATTTTTTTCAGTAGCTTTGTTGTTTCCTGAACCAGTCAACATTGTAAAACTAAAAAATACAATTCATAACATATGAAGCACAGAAGATAAAACAACAAAATGATTCATATTGCCTTTCAATTTCCCCAGAAAATTCTTCATCATCTGTTCAAAATTCATCCAATTCTTTTGCTCTTTCAATACTCTTCTCCCAAAGATTTACCCTCTGTCAGGCTCCCGATATTTTCTTGCCTTCATGCATACGCATGGTCAGGATATTACAATGGACTGGATTTTACTAGCTCACCGTCGATCTCAGCTTTCAAAATGGCGGTGCACCCACGGGGACCACCCAAAGCAGAGCCCCTGCAATATTCAGCACGGCAGCTCATTAAGATCGATGCAACGCGTTGCCCCCTCCCCCAAATGACACGGAGGGGGCGGATTTCCAGCGCCGTAATCGGCTTTGGGTCAGCTGAGGAACAGGTGCTGGGGCCCTATCTAAAGGGTAGCCAGTCCTGCATTAGTGTTTAAACCTAAAGAAGAAACCTGCAGCCAGAAGTAAGTGCAGTGTTGTACTGTTGAATAAGTTATTCATTTTCTGCACCAGGCAAAATATCGAAGATAGCAGAGGGGCGCTCCAGGGTAGCCTGACGGTTCAGTGATGCCTCCCTGCTCACTCTCCTCCAGGCAGTGCGGGCAAGGCACGATCCTTTTCCCCAGCAATGGTAAGAAAAGGCCCTCCTACCTGACCAAGGCAGCCTGACTGGAGGTGGCAGAGGAAGTAAGTAGCCTTGGGGCCATCTGGCGTGACTGGGTGCAATGCCGGAAGAGGATGAACAATCTGCTTCAAACCACAAAAGTAAGTGGCACTTTGTATCATGGCCCTACTGATGTGTCCCCACACAGAGTGGCACATGTGTGCCACTGCCATGCTAAAGTCAGGCTGGTTGGACAGGGAGGAATGAGGTGACATGAATGGATGGAAGTATGAAAGAACTCACCCTTGTCTGCTACTCAGAGCATGGCATCTACCTTTGCGCCCAGTACCCCTCTTGTGACATGTATCGTGTTGTCTGCCTCCTTGTTCCTCCAGGCAAAGAGGGCCCACAATGCTCATGAGGTGAGTCGGACTGGTGGAGGAGTGCCAGATATGTGGACACTGTGACACATGTGGACTCTGCAGTCAGTGACATTGAGCTCGTGGTTCTGGGTTAACATACAGCCATTTGTTATACACAATGATCAGTGTGAATATCGTACCGTTTGAGACAATGCTGTCATAATCACTACATGCTGAACATAAAGACTGACAGTGTGTTCTTCTCATTGTATCTTGCAGGTCAACACTCTGAATTAACCCTGGTGGCTCAGGAATCCTCCCGCACCTCGGAGGAAGAGACATCCTCCGAGGAAGCAGCGTCCCATGACATTCCCACACCTTCCACCAGCGCAGATACAGTCACCTTGGTGGGAATCCGGTTGGCCTTAGAGTCTGGATCACAAGCTGGCGAGAGCACTGCACAGGCACCTGAGCAGCTGACTGAGGCTGAGAAAGCCAACAACCCTGAAAGTCAGAGTGCTGTGTCTGGCCAGGCCCATGCTGAGCCCCAGGCTACTGTTGACTCTCTGTTGTCAACAGCATAGGGCATGCTGTAGCTGCAGCAGCAGGCGTGGCTATATCTGGTGAAGATGCCACAGCCCATGTGCAGCCTTTTTCGGACAATGGGGGAGTCCATCTAGGCCATGACAGCTGCCATGTTCCAGGCATTTGAGCGCATGGCTTCATCTATGGGGAAGATGGCAGCCCTCCTGGATTTCATTAATCCGCGCTGACCTGCAATCCCTCGCCGAGGCCATCAGATCCTCAAATCAGTGACAAGGTGAGAGAGGGACCAGGGGCATAGAGACTGCCCCTGCACCTGGTCCTTTCCAGGAGAGCAAAGGGCTTCGAAGGAGCTCGGAGATGGAGGAGGCGAGCCTGCACGCCACATCTGGGGTCACCCCTCATGGTGATTCCAATGTGGACACCGGCCCCTCCACCGATGAGTCAAGCTCCAGCAGCCACAAAGTCTGAAGAGAGTTCTGCGCTGAGCAGGATTACCCCAGCCAGCCGGGGCCCTCCAGGTCTCATGCACACAGAGGACGACCACAAACGTTATCCACAGCCAAAGGGCAATCTGATCAGCAGCCTTCCTCCAGACAGCTGCTAGTGCAGAGGTTGCACCGTGAAGGAGCACCCGCAAGTGTTTAAAAAAACATTGTGACACAAATGGGTCTGCACAGGTGACACAACACTGTAAAAAGTTAATTCACTAAATCATCTTCGCTAACATGTGTGTTAGAACCATAGAAAAATGACAGCACAGAGGAGGCCATTCAACCCGTCATGTCCGTGCCGGCCGAAAAAACTAACCGCCCTATCTAATGCCACCTTCCAGCACCTGTTTCATAGCCTTGCAGGTTACAGCATTTCAGGTGCATGTCCAGGTACCTTTTAAAAGAATTGAGGGTTTCTGCCTCCACCACCATTCCTGGCAGTGAATTCCAGACACCCACCACCCTCTCGGTGAAAACGTTTTTCCTCATGTCCCCTCTAGTCCTTCTACCAGTCACCTTAAATTTGTGCCCCCTGGGAATTAACCTCTCCTCTAGGGGAAATAGGTCCTTCCTGTCTACTCTATCTAGGCTCCTCATAATTTTGTACACCTCAATTAAGTCACCCCTCAGCCTCCTCTGTTCCAAGGAAAACAACCCTAGCCTGTCCAATCTTTCCTCATAGTTGCAACTTTCAAGCACCGGCAACATTCTTGTAAATATCCTCTGCACTCTCTCCAGAGCAACTATGTCCTTCCTGTAATGTGGCAACCAGAACTGTATATAATACTCCAACTGTGGCCAAACCAGAGTTTTATGCAGTTCCAGCAATACATCCATGTTTTTGTATTCTATACCTCGGCCAATAAAGGAAAGCATGCCATATGCCTTCTTCACCACTTTATCTACCTGTCCTGCCATCTTTAGGGACCTGTGGACATGCACTCCAAGGTCTTTCACTTCTTCAACCCCTCTCAATATCCTCCCGTTTATTATGTGTTCCCTCACCTTATTTGCCCTCCCCAGGTGCATTACCTCACATTTCTCCAGATTGAATTCCATTTGCCACTTATCCGCCCACTCAACCAAACTATTGATATCACGCTGGAGTCTACAATTATCCTCTTCACTATCAACTGCACAACCAATTTTTGTGTCATCAGCAAATTTCCCAATCATGCCTCCCACATTTAAGTCCAAATCATGAATATATACCACAACCAGCAAGGGACCCAACACTGATCCCTGTGGAATGCCACTGGAAACAGCTTTCCATTCACAAAATCATCTGTCAACTACTACCCTTTGCTTCCTGTCACTGAGCCAATTTTGGATCCAACCTCCCACATTCCCCTGTATTCCATAGGCTTTCATTTTACTGACCAGTCTGCCATGCGGGACCTTGTCAAATGCCTTACTGTGTTGTTTTTACTGTGTGAATGCAGTGTGCCAGCATGTTCCGATTGTCTCTCCTCCCATTACATCACTGACCTTTCAGAACTGCCAATGTATGGAATAACATCATTGCCATGCCACCATTACTCATGAGCGTCTCCATGGATGCAGTAACGTGGATGTTGGCTCAGTCTGCTGCTGCCAGTAATGGTGGAGACAAAGATGTTGCAGATGCAGACTGCTGCAAAACAGGTGAACGAGGGTGTTGTGTGGCTTGCAGAGCACATGGTGGTCTTTATGGCATGGAGAACCATTGATCAAAAAGTCATTGTCGTGCATCCCTTGCTTGCTACTCGCCCTGCATGCAGCACCTGGATGCTCTCTGTCCTCCCATGCGCCTTTCCTACTGTAAGTCCTCAGCATCCTCATCGTCCGAGGATGAGTCCTGCTCATGTCTCTTCTTATCCTGCAAGGCCTCCCTGCTACTGAGTGTGTAGTTGTGCAGTGCATAGCAAACAGCAACGATACAAGCTACCCTTTCCGGTTCGTACTGCAGGGCACCACCCGATCTATCCAGGCAGCGGAAGCGCATTTTCAGCATGCCGATCACCTGCTCAATGGTGGCTCTTGTAGCTCCGTGGCTGGCATCGTATCTCTCCTCTGCATCAGTGGGTGTGGGGTTTCTCGCTGGGGTCAGGAGCCATGTCTCCAAGAAGCCATCCCTCCACCTGAGCTAGCTCATTGAAGAGCAAGGGCACCTGGGACTGGCGCAGGATGAAGGCATCATGCCAGCTTCCTGGAAAGCGGCCACAGATTTGCATGAAGCACTTACCATGAGCACATACTAGCTGCATGTTGAGGGAGTGGAAGCCTTTTGGTTTATATATGTAGCTGGTCACCCGGCGGGAGACTTGATGGCCACATGGGTGCAGTCTATGACCCCTTGCACCTGTGGGAATCCCATGATGGAGCCAAATCCGATGGCCCTCTGGACCTGGCTCTTACGGTCTGTCCTGAAGCGGACATAGTCACCGGCCCCGCAGTACAGGGTATCGGTGACCTCCGTGATGCAGTGGTGCAGTGTGACCCCACATAGGTTGCTGGTGGGTGCCTGAAATGATGCAGTGGCGTAGAAGTTAAAAGCCACTGTCACTTTGAGGGCCATTGGCATAGGATGTCCACTGAAGCCCATGGGCTGCAGTTCATCGTTGAGTAGGGCACAGAGATGTGTCACCACCTCTCTGGACATCCACTGTCACCTCTGACACTGGCGCTCCAACATCTGCAGGTATGTCATGTGGAACCTGTAGATGCATGGCAATCTATAGTGCTGAGTTCACCTTGGGGGCTGCTCCTGCTCATGATCGGGGCTTCTACGTGGGCTGCACCTGCCTCTTGGTTTTGCCTGCGGTGCATATGGCTCCTCACGACAAGCAGATCAATGAATACAGGGTGCACCATCCCGATCTCTAAGTTGCAATTAAATTTGGTTCCTTCACTTCTTCGAAGGTACCAAACAGGGCAGAGATTGATGTTGACTGATACAGCAGGTGCTTTCATGCATCAACTATGTGGCGTTGCAAAGCATTGCCGGTCTTAGTTTCCACCAAGAGTGGCACAGCAGGACCATATTCAGATTGCTGCATCTATTGATTCCTTGATGCCTGCAAAGTTGTGCCTGCTGTAATACCATCCCCCCTCCCACCTCCCTTGATGCCTGAAAAGTTGTGCCCCCTGTAATACCATTCCCCCTCCCACCTCCCTTGATGCCTGAAAAGTTGTGCCCCCTGTAATACCATCCCCCCTCCCACCTCCCTTGATGCCTGCAAAGTTGTGCCTGCAGTAATACCATCCCCCCGACACCTCCCTTGATGCCTGCAGAGATGTGCCCCCAGTAATGCCATCCCCCCTCCCACCTCCCTACACGTCTGCAGAGTTGTGGCCCTGGTCATCGCTTCCCCCCTCCCACCTCCCTGCACGTATGCAGAATGGTGCCCTAGTAATACCATCCCCCCTCCCTGCACGTATGCAGAGTTGTGCCCCAGTAATACCATCCCCCCAACTCTCTGCACATATGCAGAGTTGTCTCCCCAGTAATACCATCCCCCCTCCATACACAAGCATGCAGACCTGTCTTGCAAGGCTAAACTTCACAGGCTTTGAGGACTGCAACTTTTGTCGGGAACGGGATGGCACGTGATAAATGCCTGTTCACCAAAATATGTGAAACTGTTGACTAAGAGGCAGCGGGATGCATAATAAGGCAAGGTAAGTAGCACTTTGAATGTTTAAATTGGGCTCCTGCCGCCAAGCGGCAGGGGTGCCACCATGAGGCCTCGTTGTCCCCGCTAATATGGGGCATGGCCTTCCAGCGTCGAGACCCATGGCGGGCCTCTCCCGGAGGCATTTTCCGGGCCCCCCGGCCATAACCCCCGACGTCGGGAGCCCAGTAAAATTCAGCCCAATGTCTCTTTGATGCTTCTGAGCATACACAACCCTCATACAACTCCTAGCATTATGTCCTCATTAGTAACACCACATAAAACCCACTAGCGATTATTTGCATCAATTCACTTTGATTTTAAACAGGGAGGAGATCTGCTGTTCAAAGCAAAGGACTTGCGTTTATGGGACAATCAGACTTGTAGTTTATCCGGTTGTGTCTAAATGGTTCAAACATTAAATGAGCATGAGAAACACATCCTCCACTTGTTTCCCTGAACCATAACATATATCATCAATATGAATTGCATGTTGTTCAGAAACAAAAAATAGTGCACTAGCACTGCATGTTAATGCTTCAACATCAGTGCCATGGAGCAGAGACAGCTGCAGGTGCTTGATCTGTGCCACAGTAAACTGGAGATGAGCTAATTAGAAGCTGCAGCATCTCCAGAAGTGGGAAAGGAAAATTAGAAGAGCATCTCCAGGTGGACTTTGGAGCATTCTGATTGCTGGTTGTCACTGATATTGGCAGCAGCTTTGGAGCAGACTCTCCCCACTGTGGGAATCTCAGGTTCGGTGGAAGGAACAAAATTACCACCAGAAAACTACTGTAGCAGTAGAGTACTTTTGAACCCCTGTGTGATACTGCCTTATTTTTGTCATGAGCTTAAATGAGCAATAACATTCTTGTGTCACATTTGCAGTTTACAAGAACGACAACAACAACTTGCATTTATATTGTGCCTATAATAATGTAAAATGTCCCAAGGTGCATTAGCAACAAAATTTGTCACCAAACCGCAAAAGAAAAGCATTATAACATCAGAATAATTCTTGTATTATTACGGAGATAATCCTGGTTATCCTCCCCTCTTCCACGCTCCATAAACTTGAGCTCATTCAAAACTCTATTACACCTATCCTAAGGTGCATTAGCAACAAAATTTGACACCAAACCGCAAAAGGAGATATAAGAACAGATGACCACAGACTTGGCCAAAGGGGTAGGTTTTAAGGAGCATCTTGAAGGAGGAGAGAGAGGTTAATAGGTAAATTGGCCATTATAAATTGCCCCTAGTATAGGTAGGTGGTAGGAGAATTGAGGGAAGGTGGGGATGTGGTAGGAATATGGGATTAATGTAGGATTAGTAGAAATGGGTGGTTGATGGTCGGCACAGACTTGGTGGGCCGAAGGGCCTGTTTCAGTGCTATATCTCTAAATAATAAATTAAATTAAAAAGTAGAGCAGCACATAGGTTTAAGAAGGGAATTCCAAATCTTAGGGCTTATGCAGCTGAAAGCATTGCTGCCAATGGTGGAGTGATTAAAATCGGGAATGCACAAGAGGCCAGAACTGAAGAGCACAGAGATCTCGGAGGGTTATGGGGCTGGAGGAAGTTACAGAGATGGAGAGGGGAGAGGCCATGTAGAGATTTTAAAACAAGGATGAGAATTTTAAAATTGTGGTATTGTCAGACTGGGAGCCAACATGGGTCAGTGAGCACAGTGGTGATGGGTGACTGGGACTTGGTGCGAGTTAGGTTAGGTGCATTAAAGTTTTGAATGAGCTCAAGTTTATGGAGGGTGGAAGAGGGGAAGATAACCAGGATTATCTCGTAATAACACAAGAATTATTCTGATGTTATAATGCTTTTCTTCTGCTAATTTCCTCTCAGTTTATTTGTCCACAGAACAAAAATACATGGACTTCGGTTGCGCCTATTTTCCAACTGGAAAACAGGATCAAAGAGAACCACTTTTGTGGGGCTATGTCCCATATTGGGTTGGGTGATTTTTCAGGAGCCCAAATAGCTGCCTTAAACAGGCATGTAATAGAATCATAAAATGGTTACATAACAAAGGAGGCCATTTGGCCCCTTGTATTTGTGCCGGCTCTCTGCAAGAACAGCTCAGCTAGTCCCACTCCCCCTGCCCTTTCCCCAGTCCTGCAAATTCTTTCTCTTCAGATAATTATCGAATTCCCTTTTGAAAGCCACAACTGAATCTGTCTCCACCACACTCTCAGGCAGTACATTCCAAATCCTAACCACACACTGTGTAAAAGATGTTTTCCTCATGTCATCATTGCTTCTTTTGCTAATCACCATGGGCTGGATTTTGTGTTGGAGTCAGAGCTCCCAGCACTGGGCTGAAAAGGTGGGGGAAAGCTTGTCTCTGCCTTTTCGGCACAGTGCCGCAGTGGTTAGCACCACAGCCTCACAGCTCCAGCGACCCAGGTTCGGTTCTGGGTAATGCCTGTGCGGAATTTGCAAGTTTTCCCTGTGACTGCGTGGGTTTCCTCGGGTGCTCCGGTTTCCTCCCACATGCCAAAGACTTGAGGTAAATTGGCCATTGTAAATTACACCTAGTGTAGGTAGGTGGTATGCGAATTGAGGGAAGGTGGGGATGTGAGAGGGAAATGGGATTAATGTAGGATTAGTATAAATGGGTGGTCGATGGTCGGCATGGACTCGTTGGGCTGAAGGACCTGTTTCGGTGCTGTATCTCTCTATGACTCTAAAGGGCCTCAATTGGCCTTGGCACCGTCAGCCTATCCCGCCCCCACGAAGATTGCTTGGCAACGGGGAGGCTCCATGCCCCCTGCCACCCATCATGATGCTCAGTCCCGCCCCGCCCCCGCCCCAGAGAGCCACTTAAAATTCCGGCCCATAAATCGGTGTGCTTTGGTTTATGACCCTTCCACCAACGGAAACCGCTTTTCTCTTTCTACTCTGGATAGAACCCCCATGATTTTGAACACCCCTGTCAAACTTCCTCTCAACCTTCTCTTCTCCAAGGAAACAACCCTAGCTTCTCCAATATATTTGTGCAGTCCCTCAAAAATCTTTTCTGCACTCTCTCTAATACCTTCACATTCTTCCTAAAGTGCGGTGCCTAGAATTGGACAATGTTGAAGCCAAAAAGTTCAACATAATTACCGACTTTTGTACTCCAAGAGCCAAGTTTTCAAACGGCCGCGGAGGTGGGACCGGAGGCAGATGGGCCCGCAATTTCCCACCGCGAGCCAGCGTGCTTGTTTGCCAGCATGTTCCCAACTTCAGGCCATTTTTGAACATGCCAGATCGGGGGTGGATGGGAGGAACAGCTTTCTCACCTGCATGTGACAGGTAGCCAATTAGGCATCCTTAAGGGCCTATTCTTGTAGTTCAACAGTGCAATGCGCTTAGCGGCTATGACAGGTTCCAGAGCTGGAACCTGTCATAGCCGCTAAGCGCATTGCACTGTTGAACTACAAGAAAGTCCCCAGCGAGTTAACATCCGTAGCACTTAAAGCAGCCAGAGGCACTGTACAAAGAACAGCCAGGCGCTGCGCAAACGACTACTGGCAACACCTATGCTGTCATATACAGCTGGCCTCAGACACCGGAAATATCAGAGGAATGTATGATGGCATTAAAAGAGCTCTTGGGCCAACCATCAAGAAGATCGCCCCCCTCAAATCTAAATCAAGGGACATAATCACTGACCAACGCAAACAAATGGACCGCTGGGTTGAGCACTACCTAGAACTGTACTCCAGGGAGAATGTTGTCACTGAGACTGCCCTCAATGCAGCCCAGCCTCTACCAGTCATGGATGAGCTGGACATACAGCCAACCAAATCAGAACTCAGTGATGCCATTGATTCTCTAGCCATCGGAAGAGCCCCTGGGAAGGACAGCATTACCCCTGAAATAATCAAGAGTGCCAAGCCTGCTATACTCTCAGCACTACATGAACTGCAATGTCTGTGCTGGGACGAGGGAGCAGTACCTCAGGACATGCGCGATGCCAATATCATCACCCTCTATAAAAACAAAGGTGACCGCGGTGACTGCAGCAACTACCGTGGAATCTCCCTGCTCAGCATAGTGGGGAAAGTCTTTGCTCGAGTCGCTCTAAACAGGCTCCAGAAGCTGGCCGAGCGCGTCTACCCTGAGGCACAGTGTGGTTTTCGTGCAGAGAGATCGACTGTTGACCGTTGATCTCCCTTCATCAGATACAGGAGAAATGCCGCGAACAACAGATGCCCCTCTACATTGCTTTCATTGATCTCACCAAAGCCTTTGACCTCGTCAACAAATGTGGTCTCTTCAGACTACTAGAAAAGATTGGATGTCCACCAAAGTTACTAAGTATCATCACCTCATTCCATGACAATATGAAAGGCACAATTCAACATGGTGGCTCCTCATTAGACCCCTTTCCTATCCTGAGTGGCGTGAAACAGGGCTGTGTTCTCGCACCCACACTTTTTGGGATTTTCTTCTCCCTGCTGCTTTCACATGCGTTCAAGTCCTCTGAAGAAGGAATTTTCCTCCACACAAGATCAGATGGCAGGTTGTTCAACCTTGCCCGTCTAAGAGCGAAGTCCAAAGTACGGAAAGTCCTCATCAGGGAACTCCTCTTTGCTGACGATGCTGCTTTAACATCTCACACTGAAGAGTGCCTGCAGAGACTCATCGACAGGTTTGCAGCTGCCTGCAATGAATTTGGCCTAACCATCAGCCTCAAGAAAACGAACATCATGGGGCAGGACGTCAGAAATGCTCCATCCATCAATATTGGCGACCACGCTCTGGAAGTGATTCACCTACCTAGGCTCAACTATCACCAGTAACCTGTCTCTAGATGCAGAAATCAACAAGCGCATGGGAAAGGCTTCCACTGCTATGTCCAGACTGGCCAAGAGAGTGTGGGAACATGGCGCACTGACACAGAACACAAAAGTCCGAGTGTATCAAGCCTGTGTCCTCAGTACCTTGCTCTATGGCAGCGAGGCCTGGACAACGTATGTCAGCCAAGAGCGACGTCTTAATTCATTCCATCTTCGCTGCCTCCGGAGAATACTTGGCATCAGGTGGCAGGACCATATCTCCAACACAGAAGTCCTCAAGGCGGCCAACATCCCCAGCTTATACACACTACTGAGTCAGCGGCGCTTGAGATGGCTTGGTCATGTGAGCCGCATGGAAGATGGCAGGATCCCCAAGGACACATTGTACAGCGAGCTCGCCACTGGTATCAGACCCACCGGCCGTCCATGTCTCCGCTTTAAAGACGTCTGCAAACGCGACATGAAGTCCTGTGACATTGATCACAAGTCGTGGGAGTCAGTTGCCAGCGTTCGCCAGAGCTGGCGGGCAGCCATAAAGGCGGGGCTAAAGTGTGGCGAGTCGAAGAGACTTAGCAGTTGGCAGGAAAAAAGACAAAAGCGCAAGGGGAGAGCCAACTGTGTAACAGCCCCGACAAACAAATTTTTCTGCAGCACCTGTGGAAGAGCCTGTCACTCTAGAATTGGCCTTTATAGCCACTCCAGGTGCTGCTCCACACACCACTGACCACCTCCAGGCACTTACCCATTGTCTCTCGAGATAAGGAGGCCAAAGAAGAAGAAGGGCCTATTAGGGCCTCTCTGCCAATGCCAACTGGATTTTTCCAGCCAGCATAACATGCCAGCTCCCAACTGAGGCTGAAACACACTTGAAGGATGGAGGCAGCTGACCAGGGTGGCCAGCACACCATCATCATAGTTAAGCCCCTCACAGCAGCCTCAATAGCTATTGGGTTACAGCTTCAGCTGCAGGCTGCCCCTTGGAGGGGTTCTCTCTCTACGATGACAACCTGGCAGTTGTGGCCCCTTTGTATGTTAAAATTTTTACAAGGTCTTCAGAGGGTACCTCCATCCTGAGGCATCCTCTCTTTCAGCTACCTACATCAGCAACTTCCAACTCTGACAATGGGGCTGCCTATCTGTCAATGCTGGAGTGCCTCCTGTTGTCCTTCCAACCTCGGGAACCTGCCCCCATCCCTCGTCCCTAATTGGGTGTGGCTCCCACAGGTGTCCACTCAATTGCCCACCTCCTCAAAAATTGCTTCCAGGGTCCTGCCATTGGCAGTTCCAGGTTCCAACCCAGAATTCAGGCCGGTATCGGGATTGCGACTCTGGAATGAAAATCCAGCACTGTAATATTCTCCTTAATCAATATTGCCACCTCTCCTTCTTTCATTCCTTCCCTATCTTTCCTGAACATCCTGTATCCAGGAATATTTAGTACCCAGACCTGCCCTTTTTTGAGTCAGGTCTCCATTATCACCATGATATCATATTCCCTGGTATTTATCTGCGCCTGCAGTGTGCCAAACTTATTTAACACACTCTGTGCATTCACATTGTTACAACTGAGGTTGGAGGAATGTGCTGTCTTTCTCTAGTTCCACTACTCTATTGGTCACAACATATATTTAAATGTTTTACCCATTACCGTACAGCCAATTATATACTTTATCCATATTCGTGTCAGAATAAAAATCCACTAACCAGGTTTCTTTAATAAACAACAACATTACTGATTTATTATAAAACAAGACTTATTCAATAAAGATGCAAAGCTTATTAACACACAGTTTTAAATATAAAAGTATAAATATCTACCCTTCTAAAATAATCTAACACACACACACACTAGTTAAAGAAAATATATAACGAAAAATGAAAAAGCTCGCTCTGCAGATATCAACTTTTAAAAAAAACTTTGGCCACGATATTGTAAATTCTTGAAGCAAAAGGATAAGATATGGAATGTTCCAGAAGGCCTTTGGTCTGGCGTCTGGGTACATGCAGACGGCGGTCACTGGGATCTTTCTGGAGCAGTTCAGGAGATGTTAAGGAGTCGTCTTGCAGGTTTTTTGGGAGAATTATTGCATCAGTGGTTTCAGCTATCACACTGGATTCTCAGATGTTTTTTCAAAACAGGTGGAAAAAGATGAGTTGGGTGGCCTTTCTCTTAGCAGGCTCTGCACCAACTGCCTTCAAAACAGTCCAAGCCCCAAAACAGAAAGTCAAAACTCCTGACAGCCATAACCTAGACATGTGACTTCTTTGTAAACAACTCCAATAGCCAGCAAGGCTCCTTGTGTTTATTGAGCCTTCATTCTCTCTTACAGTAAGAGTTTTTTTTTTAATCCAAAGTGTCCTTCCAGTAATCTTTAAACATAAAACAAATCCAGCATCCCCTCAGTCTTTCAAATGAACCAATTTTCACAATCTTTTAAACGAGTCCTCAAAGAAATTAATAATGGAAGCACCTTCATGACAACACACATGCACTGGAAACCTAATTTAGACTTTTTGCATTTCCTCTTACTCTGACCCACCTAATGCCTTGCTGTTTCTTTCTCTGACCCACCTAATGCCTTACTGTTTCTTTCTCTGATGCTATCTGTCTCTCCCAATCCTTTGTGCACCTTACAAAAGCAAAACACTGCAGATGCTTGAAATCTGAAATAAAAACAGAAAATGCTGGAAATACTCAGCAGGTCAGGCAACATCTGTAGAGACAGAAACAGAGCTAACATTTCAGGTCAATAACCTTCCATCAGTTCCAAAACCTGGAGCTCAAGCTGCTGCAGCTGATGACACTTCCTGCAACATGTGGTTGCCCAGGACACGAGAAGTATCCTGTCATTCCTACATGGAACAGGCTGTGCACGCCACAGGACTGAGATGTCCTGCCATGCCTCTATTTATTAGACTATTAACTGACAACAGAAATAAACTTAAATAAATACTCACCAATCAGCTGCTTTCCTTGTGCTGACGTCACTTTATTTTATAGAAGTTAATTTTTTTTTACTTAACTCTTATTATCTATATAACCCAGATTTTAATTACTGAAACCTCCAGAACTCTTTAGTGTTACTATCCCTTGTTATTTAATTTCAACCTTAACCCACCAGACCTGATTAATTAATTGAACACTGATTGTAATTATATAATAAATTATCAAATTGGCTTTAATTTTTATATTAATTGATCTAGTCTTATTTTATAGTTGACTAATTTAAATTAAAATTTTACCATCCTATGTGACTCCTTGTTCTGTGACGACACTTTAGATTTATCCCCACTGTGTTCACCCCGTGCCTTTTATTCCTGCAGTGTTCTCAGGTCGCCACTGCTCTCGCTGTGTTCTTCGGTCACTGCTGCTCCTTCTATCCTCGCTGTGCTCTCGGGTTGCTGCTACTCCTTTTTTCTCTGCCCACTGTTTTATCAGGTCACCACTGCTCTCACTGTGTTCTCGGGTTGCCGCTGCTCCTTCTATCCTTACTGTGCTCTTGGGTCTCTGCTGCTCTCGATGTCATATGCATAAGTAAATGACGGGCCCAATGCCTGTTTTAGGACACCTTCCTGAAATTGGGCTGCCCTGATTGAAGTAGATGACAGGCAGGCTCCAGTCAGGTTTTCCTGCCATGGATACAGATTCATGAGTGGCTGCCAGCAAAAGGATGAACAGAAAGTTCCTGCAACTATATGTTGAGCAGAAGCCATTGTCTACAGTCCCCACCTTTTCCTAGCCACCAGTTCTATCCCTCTCCCAGTCAACTGTCTGAGCTGAACCAGAAAGTTCACAACTTTCAGGTCATATTTGACCCCAAGATGAGCTTCCAAGCAAATATTCACTCCATCAACAAGACTAAATACTTCTATTTCCATAACAATCTTACTCCACCCCTGCCTAATGTTTCCTCAAAACTGCATTGCCGTGCAGCAACTCGAAAGTCCCCAGCTCATCTGCTGCTGAAACTTCACCCATACCTTTGTTACCTCAAGATTTCCTCATTCCATTGCTCTCCTGTCTGGTCTCCCATCTTCCACCCTGCATAAACTTGTACTCATCCAAAATTCTGCTGCCTGTAAATTAACTCCCACTAAGTCCCATTCACCCATCACTCCTGTGCTTGCTGATCTATATTGGCTCCCAGTCCAGCAACTCCTTCCTTAATTTTAAGTTCTCATGCTTGTTTTTGAGTCCCTCCTTGGTTTCACCCCTCCCTTTCTCTGTAAACTCCTCCAGCTCTAGAATCCTTCAAGATTGCTGTGCTCTTCTGATTCTGGCCTCTTGCACATCTCCGACTTTAATCACTCCATCATTAGTGACTGTGCTTTCAGTTGCCAATGTCCGAAGCTCTGAAATTCCCTCCCTAAACCTCTGCACATCTCTAACTCTCACTCCTAAAAATGGTCCCTAAAACCTACCTCTTTGATCAAGCCTTTGGTCACCTGTCCTGATATCGCTTTCTTTGACCTTTTGTCAGGTTTTGATTAATAATGCTCTTGTCAAGTGCCTTGGGACATTTTTCTACATTAAAGGCACTATATGAATGCAAGTTGTTGTTAGCCTAGCTGTGCAAATTAATGTCTACCCCTTGATGTTCTATCCTACATCATAATTAATCAATACTTGTTATGTTTTTAATAAACCCTTAAAGTAATAATTAATAAAGACTCTTTTTCCTTCCATTTGGGTACTGTGTGCTCTGAAAAACCTCACTCAAATGGCCATTCCTCCCATTTGATGCATGATTGAGCTCTGTTCGACCATGTAGCACATTAAAGATAAGCCTGATGCTGGCCTCACCTGACATTTACATAAAATGCACTTCCACCAAGGGTTGCTAGATACTAATCTTCTCTAGAAACCCTGGCCAATTCCACCCCGCCCCCACAACTGACTCAGAGCACTGAGGCCAATTGTAGCTCCCACTATCCAGTTGAGATCAGCTAACTCAACATTGACTGGAAAGCAAACCCTAGATTTTTGTTTACTGTATGACTTAGCCACTCACCTTTTTAGCAAAGATTCCAATTGACTGTATAACTTCCTAGTATTTATTCAATGACAAAGCCGAAAGGGAATTCATGATGTTAGTGAAATAGACAAGTAAGGGATTCGCTCAGCTGTGATTTTCCAACATGCACTCCCTGCAAGGTTGGCAAGGGAGCACAAAATTGACTCTATGATATGCAGTGCGACAACCAATTTCCATTCCACATTATTTTTGTATTTACCACTGTTGCTACTTACACCTACTGTACTATGATTAAAAGTAATCTCCTGTCAACCCAATTTACCAAACTTCTTGTTAATGACAGGATATAAAATTCTGCTACTTCAGGTATAATCAAAAGCAACCATTTTTTGACGTGAACTGCAAGGATATGAAGTACAACATTAAGCTCAGTTTGACAGAAAGAAACAAAATCAATGTTTTATGCGAAATACTGGTAAGACCAGGTATGTCCTGTGCATGTTATTCTGATATTAATAAACAAAGTGGTATTTTAAGTTAGTTAATGCATAAAGAGAAATTAAACTACTTTGCCAAATCAGTGTCATAAGTGAAAAACCAGATACCTTAAAGTCAGATACTTGTTTGTAAAAAATATTAGATACTAGTAGATTTCCTATAGCTTCATCATGTAATAGATATATTACTAAACAGAAAAATAAAGCACTTATTGTTAATGATGAACACCAGGCTTGCAGCAGGCCAACAAAATCAAAACTAAATGCTTATTTTTGAAATAATTCAAAGCTCCATGGTTGAAGATTGGCAGAATGAGTTTCTACATCACACATAAATGAAACGAATGATATGAAACTGGCCAAAAATCAGCATTTTTTATATATAGAAAGGATATATATAGCATAGACATAAAGCAGATGTTTCTACTTGCAGAGGAGACCAGAACTAGAGGTCATAAATATAAGATAGTCACTAATAAATCCAATAGGGAATTCAGAAGAAACTTCTTTATCCAGAGTGGTGAGACTGCAATTGACTACCACAAGGAGTAGTTGAGATGATGAGTATAGATGCATTTAAGGGGAAGCTAGATAAACACATGATAGAGAAAAGAGAATATATTAATGGGGTTAGTTGAAGAGGTTGGCAGGACGATCATGTGGAGCATAAGCACCAGCTTGGACCTGTTGGGATGCATGGCCTGTTTCTGTGCAATAGATCCAATGTAATATTATGATTGGACACCAAAATTAAAATTAAAAACTTTCATTTTTGGAATAATTGAAGATCAACAGAATTAAAAGGCCAGGAGAATCAAGCATGCATGATCGAGGTCAGTTTCAGAATGCAAAATAAATTGCCATTTATTATTAAAAGTAGAACACTTAAAGCATAGAAATTGGTCCACACAGCACCGATTTCTAGGCGCTACTTGGAGTACTAATGGCCCAATATGTGAGCAGGAAGTGTGCGCATTTCCAACTTAAGTGTACTGCCTGCCATATTAGGGAATGACAAAAATAATGCATCCTTTACCTATGCCTGAAACAGGCATTAGGCCCTTTGCTTTTGCAACTAAGAGGCCTAATGACCATATGAGACCCCCCTATCCAAGATTGGTTTCTGGTGAGGCAGCTAGTGCTGATACTGGCTGAACTCAGGGAACTGGCTCCAGGGGTTGCCTGCTAGACCTAACCAAATAAGTATGTAACTTACTTGAATGTGGAACTGGAAGAAGCAGGAGGAACAGCAGGAGAGTTTCTCCTGACCCTACAGGAAAGGATGAATTCCCAGAACCCCAATCCCTGAACTCAACCCCAGATCTCGCTCCAATCCCCAATCTGACTCAATCCCAATCCCAGACCCAGTTCAAAGCCTGGATCCAACTCTGGATCTACTTACCTAAAGGCCACTGATCGCTAGCAGCAGCTTGATCTTGCACTCATCTTCATTGGCAGGATCATCACCGCACCAGTTCTGTTGAAATGAGGCCCAAGCTACAGTACGTGGGGAGCTTCATGCCTTACCATTCAGATACAGGGATTATACCCTGTGTCCCCAAGTGCCCAAAAATGAGTGAACACAGATTTCTGAGCCCACAATTTGAAAAGCAGGCAGCAAAATTTAAATTAAAGACTTTTTTTTAACTAACCAAAGGTCTCAGTGGATGCCAGGCTCAAGCAAAACAATGTAGAAGATTGCACAATGCATATAGAATATGGTTCCAAGCCACACAATCACAGTTGGCCCAACTTCAAGGTAAAAAATGGACAAAGCTCAACTGAAGAATTCAAGTTTCCAGTCAATGATAAAATTTTAGTCCCAGGCCCAATGCATAGGCAGGCTTTCAGAGGAAAACACTGTAAGCATTTGAAAAAAGTATAATCATTATTTGGGTGCATTTAATCATTTTATTGTGAACTTTTTTTTATATGTCTCTCAGCTGAATCAGAGCCCAAGATGGCACATGAAAGACTAAAGAAATGTTTGAGTTATTTAATTGTTTCTTTTTTGTAGCTTGAAAAAAATAGTAGTTGCTGGTTCTAAATTGGTATCTTAGGGAGGGAAAAACAGCTATTTCACCTGTTTCATTGATTGGCATGCTACCGTGGAAGTTCTGGAGAGGGAGAGGGTGCGAGTGAGTGAGTGTGTTTTAGAAGTATATACAAACATATTTTTCAGAAACTCTTGAATTTAGCTTGTCATGTATTGTGAAACACAATCAATCAATTAATGTATCTACAACTAGGAAAAAGTTGCTCCTATGAAGGATTTAATCTAATTTAAATGAATGCAAAGGAATTTGTACATGGAGGTAATTTGTTGCTGTGGAGGACTTCACTCAGATGATATGTGTAAAATATGGAAAACTGTACATAACTTACAAGGCAATGTAATGGTAGATAAATACAACCACTGATAGATATTTACCAAAATGGTCTGCAATAATCTTTGCGGTTCTTTTTAATTTTTCTTCATTCATGAAGTACTGTAAACTTCCATCATCATATGGGCTGGATTTTACCGAAACCCCCAATGTCGGGCTCTGTGGCTGGGGGGGTGGGGGGAGCGAAAGATGGTTCCAGCAGAGGCCCACCATGGAGGCCGATGCTGAGAGGGCCAAGCCTGATCCTCCCGGTGATGTTGCGGCTCTGCGGCAGCCCCCCACCACTGGGCAACAGGAACAACATTTCAATATTTAAAATCAATAAAATGAATTCATTTAAATATACTTATTGGCAATCTTCCAGGCCCACCGCGATCTTCAGCGCGGCAGCCGACAATCCTGCGCCTTCAATTCCCCATCTGGGGAAAGCAGGTGTGATACTGGTGGGGAGCGGGGGGGAGTTGAGATTTCCAGTGTGGGGTGGGGGGATGGGTCAAATAAATGTAATGGGTGTAGGGGATAGTGGGAAGTGATGAACTTTAAACTTTATGCAGTCTGGGGCGGGAAGGTCAGATTTAAAAGTTAAATGTTTTTGAGGGGGAAAGGGCAAATAGTTAATGTAATTGTTATTGGGGGCTGGGAAAGGGGTGTTAGAATTTTATTTGATAAATTCTGTAGGGTTGTATCTTTAAATTTAAAATATTCTGGCAGGGCGGGCTACCCTTTAAAAGTGGTATCAGTGCCTGCACACGGGCACCTGACTCCATTACTGGCATCGGACAGCCCGCCCCTCCACGTGACTGGAGGGGAACGGGCCGCCCCAGCTATTTAAATGAGCCATCGCATGGGAGATCGCAGCAGCTGTGCAGCATAAGGGCCGCTATTTTTTGAGCCCGCCGTGGGCTCTTAAAATCCAGCCGTATGTGTGGAACAGGCACTGTCCCTTGAAGGATATCACTGAAATGGGATACAGGCTTTGTTGATGTTACTTGAAGTTCTCCAGGGTCACTTCAACGTAAAGAGGCAGAAACCAAAAAAAAAAAAGCTCTACACCAGGGATGTCAAACTTTCATTTACATGGTAGGCCTGATTCAACATTCCATCACTTGGCATGGGCCACAATCAGTAAGAGCTATTTGGACACACCAGGATAGAAATTGCTGTGCTTTTCACCCATTTTTTAGGCATGTAACAGATGCAATGTATACCACTTTCTGGGCAGAAGGACCTGCAACTAACCTACACAAATGGCATGGCTGATGGCATACTGGTCCTCACTGTTTTAGGCATATCTGGCAGCTGCCTGAAATCAGCATTGGATCAATTTAAATATGCAAGGAAGATTTCTGCACATGTTTCAAGACCATTCTGTAAAATAGGTGAAAAACTATGTGGAGAATAAACTGTACAAGCTCTGACGAGTTTTTCCAGTTCTACAGTGGTCTAAACAGCAGTCTTTAAAAGCATCACTGGAGGCTGCTGAAGAAATGGTAGAGCATGAGTGCTCCTCCCAAGTCCACAGCCCTATTAAGGGCCACTGCTAGCCATTCAACCTTCCTGCATCTCGCTCCCTCATGTATTGGACCTTGCATTGTAAAATCAGGGTGTGCAGCTCCCTGCACACAGTGAAAATCCTCAGTCTTCGTACACTTGTTTCCCATTTTCCCACCAGTGGAAATAATCTTTCACTATCTACACTAAGGTCCCTAGATTTCACTCACCCACTGGTTGTTCCTCTCTTGGTGTTGATCCTACTGACCGCATTGCTGCCGCAGCTCATGGCTCTGCAGGAAATTCTGAGTACCACCCTATTCCCCAGTCTTCTCCCCTCCCCCTCCCCCCCCACCCCACCCCAGGCTCAATCCTCCCCCAATGCCCAGTCCTCAGGTTCCCTCTCTGCCCAAACCAAGTCCCAATCACCCCAAACATCATTCCTCCCCCAACCTGAGTCCCAATCTCCTGACATCTATTCCCTGTTCTCCCTCTTCCCCTGCCCATCTTCCAACCTCCCAGCTCATTCCCTACTCACTCTCTCTCCCTGCTACTCCTCGTGCCTCTGTTAATTTAACCTCTGTAAAAGTGTCCTATCTTTGCTACACTCTACACCCACTATATGGAAATAAACTGTTAAGATGGAGGTAATACCAACAGATTAAAAGGCATCAGCATCATCAAGTTGGAAGTTCTGGAGAGATTTAAAGGGCTCTGCATAAACAAATCCATAGTAATGAATAATCTATCCTATTATGAAGAGAGACCAGAAATAACATTTTTAGGAAACTGATTGCCCTTGAGAAGCTAATTGTGAGTCGCCGTCTTGAACCACTGCAGTCCATGTGGTGTAGGTACACCCACAGTGTTGTTAGGAAGGGAGTTCCAGGTGTGGCCAGTGACAATGAAGGTACAGCGATATAGTTCCAAGTCAGGATGGTATGTGGCATGGAGGGGAACTTGCAAGTGGTGGTGTTCCCATGTGCCTGCTGCCCTTGTCCTTCTAGGTGGTAGAGCTCGTGGGTCTAGAAGGTGCTGTTGAAGGAGTCTTGGCGAGTAGCTGCAGTGCATCTTATAGATGAAATGCACTGTTGCTGCTGTGAGCAAGAGGTGGAGGGGGTGAATGTTTAGGATGGTGGATGGGGTGCTAATCAAGCAGGCTGCTTTGTCCTGGGTGGTGTCAAGCTTCTTGAGTGTTGTTGGAGTTGCACCCGTCCAGGCAAGTGGAGAGTATTCCATCACTCTTCTGATTTGTACCTTATAGATGGTGGACAGGCTTTGGGGAGTTAAGAGGTGAGTTACTCACCGCAAAATTCCCAGCCTCTGATCTGCTCTTGTAGCCACAGCATTTATATGACTAGTCCAGTTAAGTTTCTGATCAATGGTAACCCCAGGATGTTGGTGGTGGGGGATTCAGCGATAGAAATGCCTTTGTCAAATGTTAAGGGAAAACGGGTAGATTCTTTCTTTTTGAAAATGGTCATTGCCTGGCACTTGTGTGCCGCGAATGTTACTTGCCACTTATCACCTCAAGCCTGAATGTTGTCTATGTCTTGCTGCATGTGAGCACGGACTGCTTCAGTATCTGAGCAGTCGCAAATGGTACTGAACACTTTGCAATCGTACACACTTTTGAACTTATGATGAAGGGAAGGTTATTGATGAAGCAGCTAAAGATGGTTGGGCCTGAGGAACTCCTGAAGAAATGTCCTGGGACTAAGATGATTGTCCTCCAACAACCACAACCATCTTCCTTTGTGCTAGGTATGTTTCCAAACAGTGGCAAGTGTTCCCCTGATTCACATTGATTTCAGTTTTGCTAGGGTTGCTTGATGCCACACATGGTCAAATGCTGCCTTGATGTCAAGAGCAATCACTTTCACCTCATCTCTGGAGTTCATCTCTTTTGTCCATGGTTGAACCAAAGCTGTAATGAGATCTGGAGCCAAGTGTCCCTGGAGGAACTCGAAGTGAGCATCAGTAAGCAGCCAACTTGGTTTCAGAAGGAGAAGTTACGGCTGGATCAATCTCTTTGACTTTTTGAGGAAGTGATACCCGCAGTGAAACAGTGGAAAACTGTATGACAGTGTGAACTTTCCCCATTCTTCGATAAAATTCCACACAAAAGATTGCTACTGAAATTTTAAGCAGTGGGAATTCAAAGTTACGGATTTGGTAGTAGATGGTCTTGGTGATGGAATGGATATGTGTTGGGAAGCTGATCTCAGGATCAAATAGGACATCATGGTCTTGAATAGTCTGGTTCAACCTCAGGTAGTGACCAGGGAGCGGGATGGAGTTGAATGAAGTTGAAAAAGATTTGGGATGCTTGATTCAGCACTTAACATCGCAAATCATTGTGGACCAGCAATAAACAAGCAAGGAGAATTCCAAATTATTTTATAAACTATGGCGTAAATTGAAGAATGTCATGCTAAAACTCTACAGTGTTCTGGTAAGATTACCATAAGAACTGATTCATTTTTGTCACTAAGACATAAAGGAAGCATCTAATAATGGAGTCAGTGCTGAGAAGAGCCATGAGGCTGAACTCTGGAGCAAAAGAATTGAGTTACAGGAAAATCTGAACAGACTGGAGCCCTTAAGCCTTGAAAGGAGCAGCTGAGTGGAGACCTTACTGATGTTGCCAAGATATTAAAGAGATAAGAGAAGGTACTTCTAGAGCAGTATTACAGGGTAGGTCAAGACACTAGAACAAAGTTATAATCTAAAATTGGTGACAGCACACATCAGGAAAAACCTATTCATGTAGCTAGTGGTCAGTAGTTTTCTAAGTTCAATGGCGGAGGTAAAAACCTCAGATTTACCCAAGATACAATTGAATATTACATATGTGCTGGACACTATCATTATTTTTCTGATGCAGGAGTTAAAATGGGAAAATGGCTCCTTCAACTGCATTTTATGACCTTGCAAATGACTCGAGAAAAAGAGCTAAGGGTGAGCCTTGGTGTGAGGCTCCAAATGTATACAAGAAGAGGCAGAATTTTAGATTGAGGAGATGGGACCGGAAGTGAGCAGGTCTGCAATTTCCAGACACGGGCAGGTATGCCAGTTTTCCGGCATGTTCCCACCTCTGGGCCATTTCAGAACATGCCGGTTTGGGGTGTTATGACCAAGTGGGAAAGGTGTCTAGGGGTTCCTCTCAGCCTTAACCTGGTATTACCAGAACAGGGTTTTAATTTTAAACACACTGTGTTTTGAGCTCCTCCTTGTTGAATCCTTATTCACCGTTTTCCAATTATAAGGTAAAGAAATGAGCACAAACAGACTTTCTTAGGTTTAAAGAAGAAAAGTGAAATTTATTCAACTTAAACGAAAAACTCTAATTCAGTTGACGGCTACGGATACACGACGCGCCCACACTAGTATGCATACACGATACACACATGCAAATAGAGACAGAAAACAGCAGAAGAAAAATTAAGTGGAAAGGTTTGAGGCAATCTCTGAAGAGGGATTTTTGTGACTGTGCTTCAAGCTCGCTGTAGTCTTTGCTTGTAGGTAGATCTTGCTTTTCATTGGGGCCCAGTATTTTTCTTAAACCTTGTTCACTGCAGAAGACTTTTCTCTATTGGTGTTCATGTGTCTTCAATTGATTCTGAAGCTGGTGAGAAAGAGATGGGAGCAGACAGGAGAGAGATGTTTTCAGTCCAGTTCAAACTCTGTCTCTACAATTTAATACTCCCCAAGTAATACTGGCCAGCAGGGTAGTCACATGACTGGTATAGCCACTTCTGTCTTTGTGTATTGGGTGGGTCAGGGAATTGTCCTTTCTGTATAAGCCTGTCTGTTAATATGCAAAATGTCTTTCCAGCCAGGCTTGGCACCCCTTGTATCAGGCCTTCTTCTCTTCCCAGCAACAATTTAAAATTTAATGTCCATGTAGCGAAATTAAAATGCCTCATTCTTGGCAGGTGTGGGCCTGCAGCAGGTGAAAAGGCTACCCATCTGCAAGTATTGGGTAGCCAATTAGGCCTAATTAAGGGCCTAGTAATGGACCTCTGCCACCTTAAAATTGGAATTAACTAGTCAGCAGGTGGGGCCCCCATGGTGTCCAGAACATGGCCGATGAAAAGAGGTGGCCTCCCAGTGGCACACCAGAGGGCCAGGACACCATATGGCTTGGTGAACATCCCATACCCTGCTGCAAGCAATAAATGGCACTCTCGCAGCTTGGCCAGTTTTATTGAATAAATTTTATAAGCTTCGAAAGGACGCCTCCATTTTGCAGTGCCCTCTCTTTTATCTGCATCGGTAGTGCCCACTTCTGACAGTGGGCTGCCAATCTCTCAGGGCTGGAGGGCGACACATACCCTAGCCATCCCTTCAAAAAATCATGTTGGGCATGTCACGCCAACACCATTCAGGATCTGGACCCGGAATTGATCCCAACCCCAGTACAAAAATCCAACCCTGTCACTCTGACCAATCAGGGCAGAAATTTCTTAAAGGGACATCATCACAAGTGATTTTCCTCCCACTCCCCTTCCCTTGCAAGCCATATTCCAACTGTATATGAATGAACGTAGAAGAATTAACCACTAAAAAAAGAGAATTTAAAGTTTTAATATTTTCACTGAATATGGGATTCTTCAAGGAAGTTTTAAATTATATTTCATGTAAATTATTACATTTAATAAATGTAAATTACATTTCCTCAAATTTTCTTAAATTATTGTACTTTTATTTACAGACATGTTTGTAAAGTTGAAGAAAGGCGTGGACTTTGTTCAAAGACACAAAAAGGAAATTATTTTTTGTCTTAAAATGACTCAACCAATCTGGTCACATTTGCGAACCAAAAATGTCATCAGCAAAGAAGAAGAACGTGAAGTTGCCTCTCACATTACAGAGACGCAACAAAATAGAGCCCTTGTTCAACTAATAATGAATCGGGGAGAAGAAGCAGAAGAAGAACTATACAACGCACTGCTAGAAAATGATCCTTACTTTGTGAATGACGTGGAATATAATTATTCTGATAAATTATGCAACAACTGTATAAAACGATGGTGTTTAGCTTCTTTACAGGAAGATAGCCTATCTGTACATGAAACAAATAACAGGATTGAAAGAAACTGGCTTGCTCATTTGTTTTTTATATTTAGTGGCATCATTGCAGGTTATCTGCTTGGCTATAATTTTTCGTAGTTGCTGTTATTTGCAGAATTACAATAGAGTATATGCTGAAGCTTTCTGCAGATCAGCTTTTGTCTACCAAAGAAAAATATTGTTCTTCATTACAATTTTATCTCAACAGATCTCCCTAGTTTCCCCTCCCAATAATAAACTCTGTACTTAATGCTAATGGACATTTTAAAGCTGCTCTGTCAACAGTGGTCATTATTTATGTTTAATTCATTCTCATACATAAACACTGGAAAATCATTTGCTTTTAATAACCTTGTAATTTTTATTTCCCTCATTCTTTGACCAGTTATAAATATTCAATTTAAGATTTATTGTTTACTCGCTCAACCAGTGATGTCTGTTCCATGACACCAGGTATTTATAATACTTTACTCAGTACAATAAATGTGCAACAAAAATAAAAATCTCATTCCATTTTGTGTTACGTGTGATGTAAATAAAATTATCCTCCATATTTAAACAAGTATCAAGATGCGCTTGTTAATTCTTTAGAAATAGAGGAATATAACGACAATGTAGGAAAGTGGGACCAAGATCAATCTAAATCAGGTACTTCATCCTGTCCTAATACTTCTGATTCCTGTTAATCAGGAAAGGTTGAAATGAGTACTTCGAATAAGCATTTCAGCAAACATATAACATGAAAACACAGCTCTAAAATGTCTTCAAGACATCTCAGGGCTAATTTCCTTCTATTTTAAGCCAGAGGAACACCCAGTTCCCTCGTACATAGGAGAGGGTAAAGGGACAGATACCTATGATGCAATTTTGCACTTTCCTGGAATTTCCGGAGTTTCCCAAGAAAGGGAACGGCAAGGGGAGAGTGTTTGCATCTGGAACAGGTGCATGCATTCAGATTACGTTGAAAATAGGTGGGAATTACGTAACAGTCTCCCGCCTCAACTTTCACCCAAAGCTGAACAGGTGCCCAGAAGTAAGCGGTGAGGCTTGTTTCCAGCCCCAGTAAAACCTGATGAGCCAAGAGTAGCGGGCAGCAAGCCTAACATGAAGAAATATCGGTGGAAGTCCAACCATTGCAGGCCTGCAACAGCAGTTGGATTTATACCCATTTCTAGCCACAAGGTTTAGTTTAATGAGTTGTAAATATGAGCAGGTTCAAGTTTGGTGGAATGTACTTTGGGCGTACGTGCCTGGAGAGAGGAAGTATTAACGTTTCAGATCTTTGACATTTCATCAGCAATTCTGACCAAAAGTTATCGACCTGAAACATGGACCTGAACTTGAGAAATCGTGCAAATAGCCCAATGTTAGGAGGAAATGCCAGTCGACAGCACACATTGGCAGGACGCGGGACGTCCTACAGCATCTTACAAGCAAAAGCCAATTAAGGGCCTGCAGGTGGGGAAGCTGGCCAATTAACAGTGGCAGGCGGGTCCTAGTGCTGGTAGCTAACTTGCAGCTGCTATTTTTAAAGGCATATGTGCAACAGTCAGGCAGGTTGAAGACAGGCAAGAAGGAGGTGGTCAACAGCAAAGAAAACAGCAGAGGAATGGTGTAAGAACAAGGAAGGGTCGCCTCACAATTCAGTGATGCCTCCCCGCATGTGCTTTTGCAAGCAGTCAGGGAAAGGAGACAGGTCCTGTTTCCAGCAGAGAGAGATGGAGGCCAACAAGTCTCACCAAGAAGACATGGCTGAAGGTGGCACACATTGTTACCAGCCAAGGGGTCGTTGCAAGAACCTGGATCTCGTGCCGGAAGATAATTAATGACCTGCTGCTGTCTGGAAAGGTGAGTGACATTTAGAGTTGCAAACTGGAAGACCAGCATGAATTAAAAGGTGCCCATGAAATGTGAGGCCAGTGGCAGTCTTAAGAACACAAGAAATAGAAGTAGGAGTGGGCCATACTCCACTCAATACAATCATGGCTAATCTTCTTCAACTCCATTCTGCTCCCCAAATCCCTTGATTCCCTGAGAAATCAAAAATCAATCTCATCCTTACACATACTCAGCAATGGAGCATCCACAGCCCTCTGGGATACAGAATTCCAAAGATGCACTCTGAAGAAGTTTTCCTCATCTCAGTCCTAAATGTTTGATCCCTTATCCTGAGACTGTGCCCCCTGTGGATTTTGTAGCCACCAGAAACAACCTCTTAGTGTCTCCCCTGTCAAGCCCCTTCAAAATATTGCATGTTTCAATGAGATCATTCTTCTAAACTCCCGAGAGTGTAAATCCAATTTACTCAGCCTCTCATTATATGGCAACTGTCTCATCCCAGGTAAACAATCCAGTGAACCTAAGCTGTAGCACCTCCAATGCAAGTATATCCTTCCTTAAATAGAGAGACCTAATCTTCTCTGAACATTAACATTAAGAAGTTTCAAGCCTTTTAAAAAATATTTTGCTTTTTTGTTCTTACTTCTTCTTCTTCTTTGGCCTCCTTGTCACAAGAGACAATGGGTAAGCGCCTGGAGGTGGTCAGTGATTTGTGAAGCAGCGCCTGGAGTGGCTATAAAGACCAATTCTAGAGTGACAGACTCTTCCACAGGCGCTGCAGATAAAATTGGTTGTCGGGGCTGTTACACTGTTGGCTCTCCCCTTGCGCTTCCCTCTTTTTTTCCTGCCAACTGCTAAGTCTCTTCGACTTGCCACTCTTTAGCCCCACCTTTATGGCTGTCTGCCAGCTCTGGCGATCACTGGCAACTGACTCCCACGACTTGTGGTCAGTGTCACAGGACTTCATGTCGTGTTTGCGGACGTCCTTAACGTGGAGACATGGACAGCCGGTTGGTCTGATACCAGTGACGAGCTCACTGTACAATGTGTCCCTGGGGATCCTGCCATCTTCCATGCGGCTCAAATGGCCAAGCCATCTTAAGCGCCGCTAGCTCAGTAGGGTGTATATGCTGGGGATGTTGGCCACTTCGAGGACTTCTGCGTTGGAGATACAGTCCTGCCACCTGATGCCAAGGATTCTCCAGAGGCAGTGAAGATGGAATGAATTGATACGTCGCTCTTGGCTGATGTACGTTGTCCAGGCCTCGCTGCCTTAGAGCAAGGTACTGAGGACACAGGCTTGACACACTCGGACTTTTGTGTTCCGTGTCAGTGCGCCATTTTCCCACACTCACTTGGCCAGTCTGGACATAGCAGCGGATGATTTTCCCATAAGCTTGTTGATTTCTGCATCGAGAGACAGGTTACTGGTGATAGTTGAGCCTAGGTAGGTGAATTCTTGAACCAGTTCCAGCGCGTGTCGCCGATATTGATGGAAGGAGCATTTCTGACATCCTGTCCCATGATGTTCATTTTCTTGAGGCTGATGGTTAGGCCAAATTCGTTGCAGGCAGCCGCAATCCTGTCGATGAGTCTCTGCAGACACTCTTCTGTGTGGGATGTTAATGCAGCATCGTCAGCAATTGGAGTTCCCTGATGAGGACTTTCCGTACTTTGGTCTTCGCTCTAAGTCATGGACAATGTTGAACAACCTGCCATCTGATTTTGTGTGGAGGAAAATTCCTTCTTCTGAAGACTTGAATGCATGTGAGAGCAGCAGGGAGAAGAAAATCCCAAACAGTGTAGGTCCTAGAACACAACCCTGCTTCACACCACTCAGGATAGGAAAGGGGTCCGATGAGGTGCCGCTATGCTGAATTGTGCTTTTCATATTGTCATGGAATGAGATGATGATACTTAGTAGCTTTGGTGGACATCCGATCTTTTTATTTATTTATTTTTATTTAGAGATACAACACTGAAACAGGCCCTTTGGCCCACCGGGTCTGTGCCGACCAACAACCACCCATTTATACTAGCCCGACAGTAATCTCATATTCCCTACCTACACTAGGGGCAATTTACAATGGCCAATTTACCTATCACCTGAAAGTCTTTGGCTGTGGAGGAAACAGGAGCACCCGGCAAAAACCCACGCGGTCACAGGGAGAACCTGCAAACTCTGCACAGGCAGTACCCAGAATCGAACCCGGGTCCCTGGAGCTGTGAGGCTGCGGTGCTAACCACTGCGCCACTGTGCCACACTTTGCTAGTCGTCTGAAGAGACCACCTCTGCTGACAAAGTCAAAGGCTTTGGTGAGATCAATGAAAGCAACGTAGAGGGGCACCTGTTGTTCACAGCATTTCTCCTGTAGCTGGCGAAGAGAGAACAGCATGTCAATGGTGGATCTCTCTGCTCGAAAGCCACACTGTGCTTCAGGGTAGACACACTCAGCCAGCTTCTGGAGCCTGTTTAAAACAACTCGAGCGAAGACCTTCCCCACAATGCTGAGCAGGGAGATTACACGGTAGTTGTTGCAGTCACCACGGTCACCCTTGTTCTTATACAGGGTGATGATATTGGCATTGCGTATGTCCTGTGGCACTGCTCCCTCATCCCAGCACAGGCAAAGCAATTCGTGGAGTGCTGAAAGTATAGCAAGCACTCTTGATTATTTCAGGTGTAATGCCATCCTTCCCAGGGGCTTTTCCACTGGCTCGAGAAACAATGGCATCACTGTTCCGATTTTGTTGGTTGTTCGTCCAGCTCATCCATGACTGGCAGAGACTGGGCTACATTGCGGGCGGTCTCAGTGACAACATTTTCTCTGGACTACAGTTCTAGGTAGTGCTCCACCCAGCGGTCCATTTGCTAGCGTTGGTCAGTGATCGTGTCCCCTGATTTAGATTTGAGGGGGGCGATCTTCTTGATGGTTGGCCCAAAAGCTTTCTTAATGCCATCATACATTCCTCTGATGTTTCCGGTGTCGGAGGCCAGCTGAATACGACTGCATAGGTGTTGCCAGTAGACATTTGCACAGCGTCTGGCTGTTCTTTGTGCAGTGCTTCTGGCTACTTTAAGTGCTACGGATGTTAACTCGTTGGGGGTTTTCTTGTAGTTCAACAGTGCAATGCGTTTAGCGGCTATGACAGGTTCCAGCTCTTCAAAGTGAGGTTGAAACCAGTCTGCATTCTGCTTCACATGTTTGCCATAGGTGGTCATTGCTGAGTCATAGATGGCGCCTCTGATGTGGGCCCACTTGGTCTCTGCATCCCCTGCAGGAGTGTTTTGAAGGGCTTTTTCAAGTGAATTTAGAAACTTATGTAGCAGCTGTGGATGAGAAATTCTGTTAGTGTTGATGCGCGGGCGGCCCTTCTGCTTGGAGTGATGCAGCTTCTTTGGTTTGAGTCTAACCTTGCTGCACACCAGGGAGTGGTCGGTGTCGCAGTCCGCACTGTGGAAGCTGCGTGTGATTTGAACGCTGTTTAAAGAAGCTCGCCTTGTGATGATGAGGTCCAGCTGGAGCCAATGACGTGATCTCGGGGGCCTCCAAGAAACCTGGTGACAGGGTTTAGTATGAAAGAACGAGTTGGTGATGCAGAGGTTGTGATAGGTACACAACTCCAGCAGTCTCTGTCCATTCTCATTCATCCTTCCAATGCCATAGCGCCCAAGGCAGGAGGGCCATGAGTCATGGTTGGCCCCAACCCTGTCATTAAAGTCCCCCAGCAAGAACAAATGTTCGATATTGGGAATGCTACTAATGATATTATGGAGTTCCTCATAGAACTGGTCTTTAACTTCAGGTGGGGAGCAGAGTGTTGGTGCATAGATGCTGAGTAGGTGTACTGGACCAGAGGCGGTGAGCAGTTGGATGGACAGTATGCATTCTGAGCCATTTGAAGGTGGCTCTATCATGCTGAGCAGAATTTCTGATGGCGAAGCCCACTCCATGCTGTTTTGGTTCTTCAAGATCCCTACCCTGCCAGAAGAAGGTGTAGTCTTGCTCTCTTAGAGATCCGCTTGCAAGGAGGCGTGTCTCCTGAAGTGCTGCAATGTCCACATTGAGTCTACTGAGTTGTTAATGATGGGGGTCTTCCAAGAATCGTTGATTTGTGTAAGATCTTCCGACAGGACACGACACATAGTTTTGACGTTTCAGCTTGCAAAACGAAGGGCTGGTACCTTCTTTCCTTTTTTTGCCGCGCTGTTTGGTGCGGTGTTACAGTCCACTTGTCGGGCAATGACCCTGAGCTCCAAGCACCCATTGAAGCAGGTGGACTGTGGCAGGACAGAACCTTACTGACCGGGAGCTGCCCAATTTGAGGCGGGCGGTAGCTGTCCAGTGAGATGCGATGACCTCTTCCACCGACAAAGGCAACCCGCGGCGCCCAATCTCCATCCCAATTGAGCTGGACTTATAACCCGTAACTGCTGCCTTCCGTGTTGTTTTGGTCGCTGTGAGGCGACTATGGAGTGCCCTCTCCATGGCGCATGCCTGGGCGGATGTATAGAGGTTGTGAGTTGCCCATGCGTCAAAACCTAGCTCTCGGCCTTCCTGGTGGGGGTGGGGGGGAGGAGGTGCGGGGGGGGGGAGCTGGGAAGGGGGTGAGGTGGGAGGGGAAAGGGGTGCAGGGGATGAGCTGGGAAGGGGGTGCGAGGGGGAGGGGGTGCGAGGGGGGAAGGTGGTGGAAGGGGGAGGCATCCGGCAGGGGTTGCGACCCTGGCGACCTAATTTCGCCCTCATGAAACAGATTTTGGGATTCGCATTTCCAAGGAATGTGAGTGTCCACCCAGACATACTGAAACTTCAAGCTCATTACATTGTAAGTGCTATTTACAGTCTGGCTACACGAGTAAATGGTTGAGATAAGTCACTTAAACCTGGATAGATGAAAATTATTGTGTTGTCTGATTGCATCAGCTATCTCTTGACTAGTATATTCATGAAGTCATTCGATTGTGTCTGTTTCTGTTCTTACTACCAAAGTGAATTACATCACATTTCCCCACATTATACACCATCGGCCACATCGTTGCCCGTTCCTCAACCTGCCAATATCTGTTTGCAGTCTCTTTGTGTCTTCCTCACAGCTTACATTCCAACCTAGTTTTGCATTGTCAGCAAACTTAGATACATTACTCTCACTCTCTTCGTCTAAGTCATTAATATAGATTGTAAGAGTTCCCAAATAATAGATTGCAGTATCTTCCTGATGACTGATGTCAGGCTAACTGGCCGATAGTTCCCCATTTTATCCCTCCCTCCTTTTCTTGAATAGCTTTGTTACATTTGCTAACTTCCAATCCACTGGGATCCTTCTAGAATCTAGGTAATTTTGGAAAATCATGACCAGCACATCCACTATCTCTGCAGCTACCTCTTTAGAACCCTAGGATGTAGGCCATCAGGTCCTGGGGATATGTCAGATTTTAGTCCCTTAAGTTTCTCCAATGTTTTTTCTCTGCTGATATTAATTACCTTCAGTTGAACACTCTTATTAGCCCCTTGGTTACCCTCTATTTCTGTAATTTTTGTCTTCTACCATGAAGACAGACACAAAATATCTGTTCAACATCTCTGCCATTTCCTTGTTCCCATGATAATTTCTCCTCTCTCTGCCTCTAAGGGACCAACATTTATTTTAGTTGCTCTCCTTTTTATATACTTGTAAACGCTCTTACAATCTGTTTTCATATTCTTGGCTAGTTTACTCTCATTCTATTTTTTCCCATTTTATCAACTTTTTGGGTGTCCATTGCTGGTTTCTGAAATACTCCCAATCCTCAGACTTACTACTATTCTTTGCAACATTATAAACTTCTTATTTTAATCTAATACTATCTTTAACTTCCTTAGTAAGCCACGGATGGATCTTTCTCACTGAGTTTTTGTTTTTTTAATAGAATGTATTTTTGTTCAATGTTTGAATTGTTTCTTTAAATGTTTCCCATTGTTTATTTACTGCCATATCTTTTAGTCTATTTACCCAATAAACCTTAGCTAGCTCGCCCCTTGTACCTATGTAATTGGCTTTGTTTAAGTTCAAAATTCTTGTTTGGGACTGGACTATGTTGCTCTCAAACTTAATATGGAATTCAGTTGCATTATGAACACTTTTTCCCCAGAGGATCTTTTACTATGAGATTACTAATTAAACTTGCCTCATTGCACAATACTAGATCTAGAATAGCTTTATCCCTAGGTGATTCCACAACGAAAACAAGCATGTAAGACCCATGCATGAGGCAACACCAGCAACGAATGTCCACATTGAGGCGGCCAGTTCACATGCATCTAACTCCATTCTCAGTCATGGGTGAATGTTACAATGAGATGGCAGAATGACTGCCTCACCATGCTATGCCAGTGGCATGGTGCAGCACATTTAGGGCAGAAAATGTGAGCCTGTCACAGTGGCAGACCTGGAAATGTGTGCCGCTTCTGTTAGTCATGTGGGCGGCTGGCTCACTGCAATCACATGTCAGGCAGCCACTTTACATAAAGGAGGCAAGGACCCAGCCAATCACACAGCGGGGGCGAGATATGAGACTCCAAATACAGCATCAGATGACTCTGGAGCAGGTCCTGGCACCATGCTTTCATTGCAGCCTTGGACAGATTTGCTGCTAGCTCTTCACAACTGAGACTGGTGTTGCAGTGATTTCTGGATCCCCACCCCCTGCAGATGGATCCCGTGGGATGGCAGAGGCAAGACACAGGGTGGCCCCATGGTTCGGCAATGCCTCCCTCGAGCTTCTCCTCCAGGCTGAGGAAAAGGCATTCTTCCTCAACAATGGCAAGAAGAGGACCTCCCCACTGACCAAGCAAGCCTGAATGGAGATAGTTGGGAAGGTTAGCAGCCATGGGGTCACTGCCTGGACATGGGTACCGTGCCACAAGAGAGTCAACAACCTCCTTTGTTCTGCCAAGGTGACTGCTCCACAACTCTCTCCATTTTTAGGGACTGCAAGTGGCTACGCAGGAGGAAGCGGGACATGGTGAGAGAGGCATTGCAACTTCACAGGCAGAGGGGGTTAGGCATTACCTCATCCCGAAAGATGCCACCTTCTTACACAGCTCACCCCCATTAACTCCCCTGAGAGCAAACGGGTGCACGAGTTATGCAGGATAGCCCAATAGAGGACAAGGGGCTGACACTAGTAGAACTGTTATGTTGATCTCTCTGCAAAGTATGACGATCACCCTCTTTCCACTTGCAGGATAAGAGGGCTTATAACAGGAGGGAGACATCATGGACTGGCGGAGGCAGCCCGGATCTTCGGCCTCTCTCTACAGATGAGGAGGAGGCATTAGAATCGGTAGGAACCCAAGGTGGCTGCTCCATATCTGATGGAGAGACTGGAGTCTCCGCGCCAGAGAATGAGGATTGTTTTCCTTCGACATACGGTTCACTTCTGGAGACCCACAGCACATATGGTTAGCATGACGAGATCTGCACAGCCTAACCTGTACATGTTTGTGTTCTCTCATGCAGGTCGGCATCCACAGGAGACTCGAGCATAAAGGGAACAGCCGTCAACCTCTGAGGAGGATCAGCAGTTAAGAGGATGCATGGCCCCATGACTCTCCTGCAGCCTCCACCAGTGCAGATACTTTCACCTTGGGGGGGTTTCTGCTGTATAATCAGGGTCACAAGCTGGTGAAAGCACCACACCATGCGCGCCCAAGAAGCTGGCTGAAACTGAGACAGCCGAGGTCACCGATAGTTGGAGTAATGTAGGTGGCCAGTCCCGTGCTGAGCCCCAGGCTGATGATGAGCCTCTGATGTCGACAGCATAGTGCATGCTGCAGTTATAGAGAGAGGCAGGGCAACATCTGGCAGAGATGCCAGAGATAATGCACAGCCATGAGCGGACGATGGAGGAGTCCATCCATGCCATGAGTGCTGCCATGCCTCAGGCGTGTGAGCGCATGACTTCCTCCATCGAGTGGTTTGTGACCCTCATTGAGAGCCAGATCCCACAGATGCACAAATATCTGCACACCATCCCCTTGGCCATAAGCTCAACACAGCAGTGGCAAGGCAAGAGAAGGACGAGGTGCCTGGAGTCTTCTCAAAGTGCCATCAGAAAAGTAGCAGATGCTTCAGCAGCTGTATCAAATGCGTGAATATCTGTCAGGGTTTCCAGAGACAGTGAAGTCCCCTGCACAAACAATGGAGGAGTCCATCCGTGACATGAGTGGCTCCATATATCTAGCATGTGAATGCATAGCATCCTCCATTGAGTGGTGACCCGCATGGAGAGATGCAAGGAGCAAAGCACCAAGTGGATGCAGGGGGTACAGACCTCATCCATGAGATCAATGGAACGATGGGTGGGCGAGATGGGCCAGTTATGCATCTCCCTGTTGCCAGGAGCTCAATCACTCCAGGGGGTGCATGTGGGGCCTGAAAGGGCAGTCAAGGGGCAGGCTGAAGGCATTGAATTTCGTATCAAGGTGCTTTGATGGATGGAGATGGATCCTCTTCCCCTTTGACAGTGACACCAAAGCTGCATGCTCGTCTGATGACTGAGGCAGCCCCTGCACAGAGGCCGGTGGCACAAAATGTACCAGGCCCCAGTAGGGCTCGGGCACCTTGAGGATGCAGGCCACAGCCATCTAATGCACTGGAGCAGGAAAGGCAGGAGCCTGCCCCCCACATTAGCTCCACACACAGTGGGAGCACCCATAGAAGTGTCCGTAAGTGAATGGGTAAATGCATGGAATAGCACTTGGGGTTTCACTGGGTGATAATACTTTGTGAACTGCAGAAGTATTTAATGTTTAATGAGAGTTAAAGGTCTTGACATGCAATGTAGCAATACTCGTGTTTCTATTTTGTGCAATAGTTGACAGTGACCAGATGTGAAATCAAATAGATGGATAGTATGTAACGATGAGCGCCGTTTTATTAATTTCATGGGATGAGGCCGTCACTGGCAAGGCCAGCATTTGTTGCCCATCATAATTTCCCTTGAGCACGTGGTGAGCTGCCTGCTCGAACCACTGCAGTCCATTAGGTGTGGGTACACCCACTGTGCTATTAGGGAGGGAGCCTGTTTGACAGAAGGCCTTGGCATATAACGCTGATAGGCACAGAGATGCGAAGGGTTTCTGATGAAAGACCAGCAAGGCCGCCTCTAGGAGAAAACTTCTTGGTTTGGTGGTCCTTTGCACTTATCATGTGAAGCCTCTGCTGATCAGAGAGTTGCTAATCTCCCTGCCACATGTCACTGTCCTGTGAACTGGGCCCCAGCATGCCATTTTCATCAGCTGGCACCTGTTGAGGTGCCTCATGTTTATCTTCCTCCAGAGAACGTGGCTTGCTCAATGTGTTCCTTTGGCTCCAGCACTACTTTGCTCTGGTTGTGCAAAGTGCAGCAGACAACAATATTGTGGGATACCCTTGAAGGTCCATTGCAGGGCCCCCCCAGATCTATCAAGGCATCTAAACTTAGATGGCCTATTTGATGGTGGCCTTTGTAGTCATATGGCAGCAGTTGTATATGTTCTCTGCCTGTGTGTTGGAGTTGCGAACAAGGGACAGAAGCTGTGACTTCAGTGGATACCCCTTGTCCCCCAGGATCCAGCCATTTTCAGGTGGCCTCATGAGCTGAGCCATTTGGGACTATCTAAGGATGTAGGAGTTGTGACAGTTTCCTCAAACCTCACACACACCTGCATAATCTGCTTATTGTGGTCACAGGCAACATTAAGCAAGTGAAAGCCCTTCCTGTTCACAAAGGTGCCTGGCTGCTCTGAGAGAGCCTTGGTGGCCACATGAGTACTGTCAATGACCCCCTGCACCTGGGGGAATCCAGCCATGGCCCCGAAGCCAGTTGGCCTGATTGGTTGTGAACTTGATATATTGTCCAGCCCGACCGTACGTGGCACCCATGACCTCCTTTTATGAAGTGATGAGCCACTGACTGAAAAATGCCACCTAAATCTCCAGATAATCCCTGGAATGAACCACTGGTGGAAAAGTTGAGTGTCAATGTCACTTTTAAGGCTACAGGCATTAGGTATATGCAACTTCCCATTGGCATCAACTAATGCTACAGCATGCTGCACAACTCTGCCACCATCTCCCTGGAGAGACACAGTTCTCAAAGACATTGATGCTCAGACATCTGCATGAAGCTGAGCCTCTAACAGTACACCCTTTGAGTTGGCGACCATGAGATTGCCCTCTTGCCCCCATGGTCCTCCTCATCCAATGGCTTCCTCAAGCCACTGGAGCACCCCTGGCTGCTACACAGTCACTCCATGTGGCTGCATCTCCATCTCTGTGCCACTTTGCTGCTGACTGAAAGACTCAAAATCTCGTAGCATTCACCCCATAGCCACTTGAAGCCTTCACTGCAATGAGGCTCTCCAGAACCTTGCCCTACCTCCAGTGGCTGCTGTGGAACTGGGAGGCAACTTTCAATAAGCAGCACTTCAGGTTGGCCTCACTCTCTGCAGTGCCTCCAAACTTGATAGCATTGCTTCCTGAAGATAGTGTACAGACAGCTTCACAGTATAGCTGCCAGTTACATCCACAACTCAACTGGCGATCAGATCTTGCCTCGTTTGAGTAGGCAAGACTCCAAGCCTCTGTGTGCTGTTGATAAAATCAGAAAAAGGTAGGAAGATGCCTGACGATTGGCTGTTTAATGACCTTAATAACCTACCTGCCGCCAATCTGTCAGCCACTGATCTGTCCCACTGCCCACATCTGGTAAAATTGGTCAGCAGCGGGAAGATGTCAAGGAGCCGAACGCCATTTTACCGCCTCCATGGGGCTGGTAAATTCCCGTCCAACACTCTCGCCAGATGCTGCCTAACCTGCTAAGTATTTTCAGCATTTTCTGTTTTTGTTTCAGGTTTCCAGCATCTGCAGTATTTTGCTTTTTAAAAGAATTTTGGGGAAATGTGTTTGACGAAAGTGAATCACAAGTTGCAAGTGAGGAGGAACTCGGTATGAGCTGGCAGGAGTGGAAAACACAAATTTCTGGGCCAGGCTGTAACACCAGCTGTTATTCTGGGTCTTTCCCAGGAGTTGATCCAGAGGCAAAAGGCATCATCCATACCTTTTGATAAAATAACAGCAAAAGACTGCAAATACTCAGCAGGTCAGGCAGCATCTGTGGAGAGAGAAGCAGAGTTAACATTTCTGATGAAAGGTTACTGACCTGCGACATTAATACCTTTGAGTTCCCCTTTGAACAGCCATAGAACCGCCTGCAGCGGTGAACCACTAACGGCACTTAAATTCTACAGAGAGTGTAAAAGAATGTAGGATACAGTGGGGCAAGTGACATTGGTCACTCTGAAGAAAAAGCTCGAATGAATGATAAATGCGTGCTGATATTTCCCTATTGTTCTCAGCTGAAGGCTGTAATACATTGCCCCATCACAGGTACAAACACAGTGGATGCTTTGCCTGACCCCAGTTTACCGCTGTAAACACCAGCCTTCAAAATTTGGCGGATAACGTCAATTTCGTTTTATTTACCCACATGAACTAAATGGTATTTCAAACATCTCGCACCTCCGCTGCTCCTTCAGCTTCGCGCCTGCGTGATGCGCTCACTGCCCGCGAAGGGTCATGGGATCTGTAGTTTCTCTGTTCTGTTCAGTGACGTCCGCGGGCACGCCGCCGGATGTGGCGGTTGCTAAGGCGTCGCTCCGCCCACTTCAGCGGGCACTCGCCGGATGTGGCGGTTGCTAAGGCGTCGCTCCGCCCACTTCAGCGGGTAGTCCGCCGGATGTGGCGGTTGCTAAGGCACCGCTAGAGCCGCCATGGCGTCGGATGGTGAGGGTGCGTTGTTGTCGCTGCATTATGAAGTGTTTGGGAAGGTGCAGGGAGTGTTCTTCCGGAAACATACGCAGAAAGAAGCCAAGCGGCTGGGCCTGACGGGCTGGGTGCAGAATACGGTGCAGGGGACAGTGAAGGGCCAGCTGCAAGGAGCCGAAGAGCGGGTGCGGGCCATGCAGACCTGGCTCCGCAACACCGGCAGCCCCAAGTCCCAGATAGAAAGAGTCGAGTTCACCAACCAGAAGCGAATCCAGCAGCGGGAATACTCAGACTTCCAGATCATCAAATAACCGGCGGCGGCATCATCGACTGCTGGACAGCCAGCGGCCAGGAACCCGCGTCGCCTCGCGTTTGTCCCGGCTCCGCTTCCTCGGTGGGTGGATACATGCAGACTCTCGGGAGCAATGGAGGGAAGGTGAGCGTTTCCATGGGCTTCCCATCCCGTTCCGGTTGTTCTTTGCTCTTTAAACTGCTGCTCTTTCGGCTCGGTTCCCCTGTTTTGAATCTGATTCCACTCCGCCACCTGGGTTATTTATATTGAATGGAACTCGTTTGGAAACAATCCACCCACCACCACCTGAACCAGTGGATTATCTCTGTCTCCAAAGTTTGTTTTCCTATGGATGTTAAGGATCTAATGTTGCAGTGATTCTTAGAGTTACATGTTGATGTTTTGTGTTACCAAATTGTATTTCAAGCAGGTTCCAATTATGTGTTTAATGTTCACGTTGTATCCCTGTTCTTGAGTTTGTTTCTTTTGGGATTAGTGGAATCGCCGTCCAACTGTCGGTACCAGCTTTTGACTAATTTGGACAGATCCTGCATCGAGACTTCCCGTCAGCAAGTCAAAGGAACCTTGACTATTTATTGCAAGATTTGTGTTTGTTTGAATTGTCACATAGGTAGAATGTTTCTTCCACATGGACGCCACATTTCAGCTTTTGCATGACTTCAATGTGAAAAGATTCAGCTCGAATATAAATATTGATGTAAAATAACATTTAGATAATAAATTGTCCAAGGCTAGAGTGCCAGCTTCGCTCAGTTGAAAACTCTTGCATCTTAAGTGTGTTGCAAGGCGAGTACTTGGCACCACATGTAGTTGGTGCAGTAAATGTGAGTGTTAATATTAAGAGTAAATCTGAATGTTACTATATTGGAAGTGCTGTTCTCAGGACGAGATGTTATGCCAAGGCACCATCTCCCTGTTCCAACACTTCAGGTGGATGTCAATACATCCTATGGCACTAATTCACTGAGGACTACAAGGAGTTCTGGTATCATAGCTAATATTCCTCCCTAGTTGAACTGATCATCCAATTTCTGTTAGTGATGAATTGCTATGTGCAGAATTGTTGTTGTTTATTCATGGAACAGCAATCACTCCACGTCAAATTATTCAGTTTGAAACACTGAGTAATGCTCCAGATCAAATATTCATTTGGGTCTGTGGCAATTAGAATACCCCTGTTTAGCAAAGTTTTCTGTGAAGTTTAACAGTGTAACAAAAACTGATTTAGCAAAGTTAACTTTTTTGAAATAAAATGATTCTGCATTAAACATTCTCAAACTTAATATTTCTATGTGCTTGAGTCATTTGTGTGTCTGAAGCAAGAGTTCTGCTGGGAGAACTTTCTGCTGCACCGAACAGGAAATAAAATGTCATTACGGTTTGAAAGTTCCTGGACTAGAGGCTAATTTTCAGAAATAACCTGTAAATGACCTCTCAGTCACAAGGGTGCATTTGCAGGTGATAGTCTAAGACTAGGGTTACAGCTCTGGCTGCTAACTGAGTTCTGAGAATTTTATGAGAGAACTTTCAACTTGAATGTCAGTTTTACCTCCAGAAAAGTGTTTAAGGCACTGAAAGTTTGGTCTTGATCTCTCACACCTGTTCCATGCACAGAATTTGCCTATTGCCATTTTGTATCAGGTGGCCATTGTGCCTGCCTGAAATTGGCTGATGTCCATCTAAATATTTTAAGTAGGGTTCCGTGCTTATTTTATGGCTCAAAAACCTTTTCATCTCTAAATCTGCCCTGGTCCTGAACTCATCTTTCCTTAGTTTCTCTCCTGTCTGCCCTCTGTAAACTCGTCTTGTCCATAAGACGCACCTCCTGCTGTTCGACCCTATTCCCAATAAACTGCTGGCCACCCAACTTTGCTTCCTGGCTCCCGTGTTATCTGATGTTATTGGTTCTCTTCTCTAGTACTGTTCCCCTCTCTTTCAAATCTGCATTATCACCCCTATCAAAAAGCCATTAAAACTGCTGCCCCATCTCCAACTTTCCTCTCCTCCCGAATGTCCTCAAACATGTTGTCACCCTCCAAATCTGTGTCCATCTTTCACGGAATGTCATGTTTGAATCCCTCCAGTCAGCTTTCCGCCCCACCGCAGTACAAAAACGGCCTTACCAAAGTAACACATGACATCCTATGTGACTGTCAATGGTAAACTATTGTTCTTCGACCGGTTTGCTGCCTTTGACGTGCTTCATCACACCATTTTCTTCCAGTGTCTCCCATTGTCATCCAGCAGGGTAGTACTGCACTTGCCTGGTTCCATTCTTACCTATCCAGTGGTATCAGAGATTCACTTGGAATGGTTTTTATTCTCGCTCTTGCAATGTTACCTCTGGTGTTCCCCAAATATCTATCCATGGCCCCCTCCTATTTCTCATCTACATGCTGGCACTCAGTGACATCATCCAAAAACACAACTTTAACTTTAAAAAGAGCAGATTTCAGTTAGGTGTGGGGTTTCAAGTCTTAAAAACCAAATTCTGGAACTAAACCTACCTCCAACCCACCCTCTTGCAGCTTTACCTGAGGCCGAAAGGGGCTGGGCAGCCAACCCGCTCCAAGGAGGCAGGTTGATACTTTAGTCAAAACAATGAGGCTGCAAGCCTCAGCGTCATTCAGCTTTTCGACTTTAACTCTGGTTATGTCCAGGTGAAGACTTGGCATATCCAGGAGGTTAGTGCCTGCCTGAAGAACCCCCATGATCGGGCACTCCAGCCCCCACTGACTTTGATCACCAGGACTCTGATCAATTTTCACACCTCTCCTGATTCTCCCCATTCTTAGCCTCCAATATTCCCTTTGCACCACCATCACCCCCACGACCTTCCCTGGCCACTAGGACCCCTGGATTGGCAGCCCATTCAATCCACTGCTACTGCAAACCCGCCCCCCCCCCCCCCACCGGCCCAGCCCAGCCCAGCGATCAAACATCCCAGGCCCTGGATTGCCTTCAGGAACCGATCGAGACATCACTCGCATGCTTTGGCTCAAAAGTCCACAGCATGTGGGGGAATTCCAGATTCCTTGTGCCTTTTGGACCCCCCACCCCCACCATTGTTCCTAGCTGGTCAGGTAAGTAAGAATTCAGCCCACAGTTTGTTTCCCCAGGTATGCTGTTGACACCCAGCTCTACCCACTGTCTCTAAACCGCCAGATTGCTTATTCGACATCACGTATTGGAGGAGCAGAAATTTCCTCCAACTAAATATTGGGAAGATAGACGCCATTACCTTCACTTCTTGCCACAAACCCTTCCTCAGCCACCAACTCCATCCTTCTCCCTGACAACTGTCTCAGGATAAACCAGATTGTTCGCAACCTAGGTATCATATTTGACTCTAAGACAAGCTTCCAATAACATATCCACATCACTAAGACTGCATATTTCTGCCTCTAGCACCAACCAACTCCGCCCCTCCCTCAGCTCATCTGCTGCCAAAACCCTCATCCATGCCTTTGTTACCTCTAGACCTGATTATTGCAACACACTCCTGGTCGGCCTCCCACAGTTTACCCTCCGTAAACTTGAGGTCATTTAAAACTCTGCTACCATGTCCTAATTTCCACCAAGTCCTGTTCACCCATCGTCCATGTACTCGCTGATCCACATTTGCTCCTGATTAAGCAATTAAAATTCTCACCCTTGTTTTCAAATCTCCTTAGACTCGTCCCTCCCGAGCACTGTAATCTTCTACAGTCCTACAACTCTCTGAGATATCTGCACTCCTCTAATTGTGGCCTCTTGAGCAGCCCTGATTTTAACCATTGGCAGCCGTGCTTTCAGCTGCCAAGACCCTAAAATCTGGAATTCCCTCCCTGAACCTCTCTGCCTCTTATCCTCTCTTTCCTGCTTAAAGATGCTCCTTAAAGCCTACCACTTTGACCAAGTTTTTGATCGTCTGCCCTATTATACCCTACGTGACTCAGAGTCAAATTTATAATGCTCATGGGCAGTGCCTTGGGACATTTTACTATGTTAAAGGTGCTATATGAATACAATTTATTGAAAGAATTCGGTGAGTCTGTAGAGGGAACTTTGACCAAGCACCTCTTCTGATTCTGGCAAACTTCTAATTAAATGGGTTTGCTGCTTACACTGGTGGTGTAGCTGGAAGAGGGGGGGAAGTAGCAGGCTGAGGTTCAGGGAGCTACTCAGTGCAGGGATAGAAGAAGGGAAGCTCATAGGATGCCTTCTGTCCAGAACTTCTGATCTGCACAGCTCAATGAGAAGTCATCCGTGAGGAGGCTCAGAACTCAGTGGTTAGCACCGCAGCCTCACAGCTCCAGCGACCCGGGTTCAATTCTGGGTACTGCCTGTGTGGAGTTTGCAAGTTCTCCCTGTGTCTGCGTGGGTTTCCTCCGGGTGCTGCGGTTTCCTCCCACATGCCAAAGACTTGCAGGTTGATAGGTTAATTGGCCATTATAAATTGCCCCTAGTATAGGTAGGTGGTAGGGAAATATAGGGACAGGTGGGGATGTGGTAGGAATGTGGGATTGGTGTAGGATTAGTATAAATGGGTGGTTGATGGTCGGCACAGACTCGGTGGGCCGAAGGGCCTGTTTCAGTGCTGTATCTCTAAACTAAACTTTTATGCCTTGGGGTCATTCCAATCTGCAGTATGTGATATTTGCAACAGCAGCCCACCTGCTGTGCTGGTCTATACACAGTTCGCCAAAAGCCAATGACTTTATATCCTTCCCCATGGGCTCTGCACAGCCGGAAGACAGGGCTGAGGGCCTTGCCAGGATTGCAGACTTCCCCCTAGTTTCAGGGCATCATCAGCAGTACACACCTAGGCTTGCATACTTCAATATAAGAGCCTGGAGACTACAGGAATAGGAAGGAATTTCACTCATTGAACGCCCAGCTGGTACGCAATGACATGCAGTGTATCGCGTAGCTGTCATGAAAATTTAATTCTACACCAGACCACAATCCCTCCTCTCTTTGACCCCGAAAATCTGTTCAGAAGAGTCTGGCTGCTCGGGGACAAAAACTATCCATTCCAGAGCAATGCAGTTGTCCCACTTACATTGCATCTGTTTTAATTGTGAGTTGGAAGTTCGCTTCTATAGGTGAACTGAATTTCACTTCATCCACATAGAACGCTTCATCTTGAAGGTCTACTTGGACACTAAATTTCACCAAAAGCTCCTGTTGCTCACTAAGATATACCATTGCAAAATAAGTATATAATACTTTCTGAACTGATTTAAGTTCAATTGACAGCTATTTTTTGTTCTCCTGTATTGTGCTTCATCTGTAAATATAAATCCAAATAGTTTTACTCTGTACGTACTGCACTATTGTTTTTGTTATTGCTTTGTGGAAGTGAGGGGGAAATGCCATGGTACAAATAAGGAAACAGGTTTCTCATTACTGAATCTGCTACTATTTAGTTGTGAATATGAGAGCAGATATTTGAAGACAGCCTGAACTGTAGCAATATCATTGGAGCCTGCAGTGATAGATGTAAAAAATATATCAGGTGTACTAAGCCACGGGAGGAGTACCCAATGTTAAAAACTTCCTCACAGCCAGCTGAGTATCTCCAATGGCACCATTTAATATAATTGTTGCTTGTCAGAAGCGTTTTATGAAGATTTTATAAATGTATGAAAATAACTTTATTTAAGTTAGCAAATTTGGCCATTAGATCTTCTTGATGGGACAATCAGTATCCTGGATGGGCGGGGGTGGGTGGGATTACCATTGACCAGAAACTTAACTGGACCAGCCATATAAGTACTGTGGCTTCAAAAGCAGGTCAGGAGGCTGGGAATTCTGCAGTGAGTAACTCACCTCCTGACTCCCCAGAGCCTGTCCACCATCTACAAGGCACAAGTCAGGAGTGTGATGCAGTACTCTCCACCTGCCTGGATGGGTGCAACTCCAACAAGGCTCAAGAAGCTCAACACCATCCTGGACAAAGCAGCCCACTTAATTGGCACCCCATCCACCTCATTAAATATTCACTTCTTCGACCACCAGTGCACAGTGGCAGCAGTATGTATCATATGCAAGATACACCGCAGCAACTCGCCAAGCTTCTTTCAACAGCACCTTCCAAACCTGTGGCCTCTACCATCTAAAAGGACAAGGGCAGCAGACACATGGGAACACCACCATCTGCATCTCCCTTCCAAGCCACACACCATTCTGACTCAGAACTGTATTACTGTTCCTTCACTATTGCTGGGTCAAAAACCTGGAACTCCCTTCCTAACAGCACTGTGGTGTACCTACACCAGATGGACTGCAGCAGTTCAATAAGGCAGCTCACCACCACCTTCTCAAGGGCAATTAAGGATGGGCAACTAATGCTGGCCTAGCCAGTGATGCTCACAACCCCTAAAAAAATTTTTTTAAATATTGACAATTGCTGTACAAATGAGATGAGGAATTACATGGATAGACTGAAGAAGCTGAGGTTATTCTCCTTCAAGCAGAGAAGGCTAAGGGTAAATTTGATAGGCGTGTTTAAAATCATGAAGGGTTTTGATATGGTAAACCAAGGAAAATTCTTTCTAATGGCTGAAGGATCAATAACAAGAGGGCACAGATTTAAGGTAGTTGGCAACAGAACCAGAGGCGATATGAGGAAAAGCTTTTTTATGCAGAAGTGGTTAGGATTCGGAATGCAGTGCCTGATTGGTTGGTGGATACAGATTAAATAGGAGCCTTCAAATGGTAATAAGATAAACACTTTAAGAAGAAACAATTACAGGGATAAGGGGAGTAGGACGAACAGGATTGCTCTTCGTAAGAGCCAACGCAGGCTTGATGGGTTGAATGACTTCTTCGTATGCTGCACTATTCTATGATCCTATAAATTACAAAATTACCATAATGATATTGAATGGTTATTACAACTACATTTCAAAGATAATTCTAATAATGAATACAACAATCTCTTCATTAATGAAAGCTATATGAACAGTAAAGAACATTATTATTTTAAAAAACTGATTATTTTAACAGAGTAAGTTAGGTGAACATATTGATAAATAATGTGATACGAACACTGACAAATATGTCACAGTATGAGAGTGTTGATACATCTCGTCTTTTGACTCCTGTTCCGGAAGATTGGTGTATTACTACTGAGCAGATGGTGCTGGGATTGTGAAGGATTTAATTCGGATGGAGCAGATTCCTCTACCAGCTATGTCTCTGTACTCTTCTTTGCCTCATAATATCAGCCAGAGTCTGACCAACTTCAGTGGATCTCTTTTCATCAGCAATAAAACTCGGGACTGTGGTGATGGATATAACAATATTCCAGGTAAGACACATTAGCAGAAAATGGAGGCTTAGACATGTGACAACCAGCAATAACTCAGAACATGACAGGCATACAGAGAGAGTTCCCATGCAAGGTACTATAGCAATAACCCAAAGACTTACAAACACAACAAAGTTTAACAGGAAACTTCCACATAATGTTGGCAATAATCCAAAGACCTACTGACGCAGATGCTTACACAGGAAGATACAATACCAGCAGTAAGTCACAGTGCATCTACTATAGGGAACTCCTATATATAGTAAAAGAAATAACGATTGAAAGAGCCATAAAAGAGGATGTAGTACTGGCAATAACTCAGATCGTCAAAACCTGAATAGCCTAATATAAGGATGTCAGAGATATAGTACTAAAGCAACCCAAGATCCTATAAGTTTTATGTTAACATTGTAGTATATACATTGCACTGTTTATACATTATACCATGGTATTGTGAAGATAATTCCAGTACTTGCAGTAACTGTCAAGTACAAATTGTGTGTGACTTTACACAGATATGTTAAAATGCAAGCAGTAACAAAGACTTGTACTTAAGACGAAACAGCTTGCATTTCTATAGTGTCTTTCATCTCAGTATGTCCCAAGGTGTTTAACAGCCAATTAATTGCTTCTGAACTAATAACTATTGTTTTATAGGCAGATTCAGCAGTCAATTTGTGCATAGCAAGGTCCCACAAATGGCAAATGATATGTGACTGGTTCATCTGTTTATGGTTGAGTAATGAATGGTCGCCAGTTACCACGCTGTTTTGCAAAAATAAAAGTATAGTGTGTTAATAAGTAAGTAATACCATGGGACAATTGGCATGGGTTGCTACACGGGCCTTTTCCTTCAGACTGTGGGTTTTAACATCTTCATTTGATTTTTTTTTGTTTATCTGCAATATAAAACAAAGAACTTGCATTTATACATAGGATTAATTGTAAAAGGCTATTAAATAGTTTCGGACTTCAGGCACAGAGTAAAAGACTCTTTAGTTATATTAATAGCGACTAGCTACTTTTCACTGACTTCCCTGTTGTGTTATCACTTTTAATTGAGACTTGCCTGACTGTGCAAAGTGGTATGTATTGGGATTTACAGCTAAAACTATCTTGGCTGTGATAAGCTATTCTATAATGACCACTGCAAAAAGTTTAAAGATTCATTGAGTTGAGCTGTTTTCTGTTAACAGCTAATGAGATGGTGTCCAGTTTACCTTTGCAAATGGCACTGTATTTCAACGTGTTCTTCTTTCCATTCTGGTGGTTGTCAGAAGTGGCCATGCTTGAACTTAAGGTGAGAATTAGTTCCGAGCGTCCAATAGCATCCAATGTGTCAGCCAATGAGTTGAAGGTGAGTGGGTATTATGGCAGGACTCACAGCAACCAGACTATTTTACAGCAAAGTCTATTTACTCATTTGCAGCAACATCTCCTAATTTTAAAAAAACAGGGTGATTGCTCCAGAAAAATGCAGTGAGTGGAGGTGTATCTTTTATAGCTGATCTAATTTGTTAAAGGTTTTTGAGGATGGTGTTGAGAGACATATATAATTTCCATTCTGAGTTCGCAATTATAAGTGCTACCACATGGAAGTGCTAGATGGAGGTTAGATGCTACTCCAATAAGAGAAAGCCAAGATTAGAGAAACAGTGGTCTAGAAATTAATTCATGCTTGCAGGGGGTGTGGGAGGGGACGATTGGGAATGGGAGGAGGGATCAGGATCGACGATTGGGAAAGGCCCAAGTTAGGACTGGTAAAGGCCTTCAGCATTGCACTTTGCTTAGCCTAACATTGGAGCTCCTCCGTTTGTCCTGCTGCAGACATTAAGTGTGTAGATGTTTAGATATTTCTCATTTTTGCAGTTAAACCTGATTGAGATTCTTCTCAATCCTGCTTATTAGATTGCACTGAATTACAATGAGCAGTTTTGTACTTACTGACCTCTGTTTCTCCTCATCCCCTCCCCAAAGCAGTATAGCATGTTACCAGGATACTACCAGTGGCTGCTGTTTGCAGCTGTGATAATTCTCACACTAATTGAATGTGTCCGACTTTCTCTAGGCTACACGGGAAACTTGCAAGAAAAGGTGAGTGAATTAGAAAAGACAATTAACTGAAAATGTTTTCTCTGGGTGCCTTGCCAATGGCTCATTGGTTAAGTACACCACTTGATGTACCAGGTACTCCCCAGTTTAAGGGATGTATACCTGTGTAAGCCGATTGAGGACAGGATCAGGTTCATCAATGACATTCCCTTTGGATCAATAGCTTGCTGACATTCACAGTGTCACTTCATACATTGGAGGAAGGGCAGCCAGAATCTATAGAACAGTACCTTAGCATGATTCAGCTCCTGCAAGGGAAGAAGGGAGAAATAGGTTTTCTCTTAAATTTATTTCTTGTTTCATTAGTAATGGTATTTTATTCCAAATGCCAATGCACCATTTCCGAATTGAAGGACGTAAAGCAACATCCTCTCAGACCTCTGCTGAAACTGTTCAGGAGCTGAATGGTAGGAGGAGCAGCCAAGAATTACTCTGAAACTAAGGTCACCTCCTCTTTTGTTGGGAAATGCAAGATCCTCCTCAGTGGAGCCAACCAAAATAGAAAGCACATCAAGTGGGGAATTGTATTACTCTGTTATCTTTAATCATTAAGGAAATGTTCATAGTAGTGCAGAAGACAATAAAAGAAAATCCCCCAGTATAAAAAAACCCAGAAATTACAAGTTAATTCTACCTGCAACAACTGTCAACCAACATAAAATGCTAGACTAATCATATAAGTTTCTTTTTGATTATAAAAGAAGTCTCATATAAAGTGTAGTACTCTGAAGAAATGTCTAAGAGGCATACAATTTACAATGTTTCATTTAAGATAAATGAGGGTAATTTTGATGAAAGAGAAAATGTTTGAAATATATGCAATCAGCATCTGAAAGAGAAAGTTAGGTTGTTTCAGACCTTGCTCTTGGTCAGCAATCTGTTCTTTAATTCAAATTTCTAGCGTTCAGGATTTCTATCTCTCTAATGTAACCAAGGTGTATTATGTGAATTTACAATTGAACCCAATGTTATTTGTTATAATAAGAGAAAATACTGTATAGATACTTCTCAGTTTTTCAGTTAAACATGATGGAGAATCTCCTCAGTCCTGCTTGATAGATCAAAATGAATGGTCACCGCACTTCGAAAGGATGTATTGGCCGAGGGCAGAATGCAGTACAGATTCACCAGAATGTTATCAGAGCTCCAGATGTTATATTATGAGGAGAGATTACATAACTTAAGCTTGTATTCCTTGGAATATTGAATGCTGAAGGTTGATTTGAGTAAGGTTTTTAGGTTTTTTAAAGGAATTGATAGGGTAAAGAGAGCAACAAGGGGACATAACCTTAAAATCAGTGCCAGGCCAATCAGGAGAGAAGTTAGGAAACACTTCTTCACTCAAAGGGTGGTAGAAGTGTAGAAGTCTCTCCCACAAAAAAGCAATAGATGTTTTGCTAGCCAAGGGTATTAAGGGAAATGGAGCCAAGGCGGGTTGATAGAGTTAGGGTACAGATCAGTCAAGATCTCAATGAATGATAGAACAGGCTTTAGGGGCTGAATGGCCTACTCCTGTTCCTACACTTAAATTTTGTTTAAGAGTTATAGTCATTATTATTGTGTACTAGCTATTGATTCTGCCATTTGCATTTTGACCTGCAGCTGCCTGAGTTAGCTGGATTATGGTTGCTGTCCTTTACAATCCAGCTTCCTATTATTCTGTTCCTCCTCACCGATAAATCCATCATCATCTTACCCCTGGAGCAGGCTGTTCATATTCTCTACTTCACCTTCCTGGTTTTCGAGTTGGTTGCGGCATTCCAGGCCCTAAGGAAAATGACAAACCAGTTGGCGACACGCTTCTACCTCCAGCAGTTTCAAGAGTCAGAATGTTCACAACGGCGCAACAGGAGCCAAGAAACTGGTATTCCATATGGGAGGAACTCCATTTCCAATGTTTAGTGAGGCAACAACCTCCAAGTGTATTGATTTTTCCAACCATGTTACCAATCAGACCCAGCCCCACCAATGTTTCTGTGCGATTGCACCATTGCGAAGGTCCAGGCTTCTGTGCCACTGTTATTAGATGAAGGCTGTGTAAGAGAATTGATGGTCCTTCTTGTGTAATGTAGACTTTTTCATTAGCTGAGCAGGGCTAGGAAGGAATCAAGGATCTCTACTATTAACATACAGGAAATTGCCATTATGATTTTTTAAAAATAAATTAACTCCAATTTCCTTGAGAAAATTAAATTGCTTGTGTTGTGTGCCTGAATTTTCTATTTTGCGTAATGAAAATGTCTTTCCAGTTTCCTCCCCTTGTTCCATCTCTTCCTGTGCCACTCCAGACGGTAAGTGCTATTCAAGTGTGTGAAAGGTTGTCAGGCAAGCTTGAACCTGACCTTTGCTTACATAAGCATTTTCTAGAATAATTCACTGGAGAACATTTAGTAGCAAGTACCCTCAACAACTTTTTTTTTAATGTCCTAGCACAGAGACATTGAGCTAGTCTTTCGGCCTCTGCCCCACCTCCCTTCACCCCCATCCACCACATAGACAGGTTTTCAGCAGATCTGTGGCAGGCGCAGGCAGAACGAAATTCGAGGGCTGTTCTCCCGCCTGCCCATTGCTTTCCACTGCTGGATCCAACAGCATAAACAATGCCATCCCCAAAGACACACAAATGAGAGAAGCATGGCCTCTGCTGTGTTTCCCACTATTTGCAATACAGGAAGTATGTCTGCCAGCTGTGCCCCAGTGTTTGCGTGAAGGACTGAGGAGCAATTACTGGACCAGGAACCTGCACAAGCATTCATAATTCTGCTATGCACAGGCTCAACTGAGAAAATTTTAAGTTTAAAAATAATGTTTTAGCACAGGCAACATGCTAGCTTCATTTTTCTCCCCCCCACAGCACATTTCAACACACGGCAACTGAAGCTTACTATGCTGAGTGCTCCTTGATGTTTGTGATATTGCTTAGATATTTATTTCAAATCTTAATTAATTTTGGACATTCCAAAGCTTAGTTATTAATTTCATGGAATGCCAGCCCCACAATTACAGAGTACACGTGCCTGATAATAACAGATTGCTATTTTCAAATAAGTTAACCTTACCATGAGCTAGAATTCAAAAGTGAATCCTATCCACTTTGTCATTTTGTATTGTCTTCCTTCTCTGCATCCCAGTAATTTTAACGGCCTTACAGGAACAATCAATTCAATTACAGGGTACATACTTTCAGAGAAACCCATGTAGTATTTTCATTTTTTGAATGTGTCTCTTTGTAACTTATTCTTTCTGAATCCTTAGTTTCTGTACATACACAAATATGCATACAAGAATGTACACACTTCTGTTTGTACACGCTCATGTGTCCTTTGTGTATATATACACACACAACACCATGCTATCTGAACTAACCTAAAATTGAAGCCTTTAATTATAAGACTGATGGTATAGTAGGAGTTACACTCTGATGAAGGTTGACCAAAATCACAATTCTATTGAATCAGAATCAAGAATACAGCTCCCTGGTGGAGGATTTAAACAGTGAGCACAGTTAGATACCCGGCTGTGAGTCACCTGTTTGCTACAACGTCCTGTTTACAATTAAGTTTTTCTGTTAACAATTTAATACTTCAGATAGTACAAGAAATGTAACTTACTGTAGTTGGATCAATTATAGAAACAATTGAAATCATTAAACTCAATGTATAAGAAGTGATCTGAGAAGTTCAAAATGTAAACAGGGTAAAATGTACAGGGATAGATTTTCCTCCCTCCCTTTGCACATGTTTGGGCAGCCAGTTAGTGGAATGTCCCAGCTGACTGCCCAATCATCCCAACGGGAGGCTCGATCCATTTTGAGGGCCAGACCTCTTCAGCATTCAGTCAGCGAGTTATGGCAGAAAACAATTTTGTGGAGGTCAGAGGAGCCCACCGATGCATGGAGATGCCGTCAGCCTCCTAGCAGTTTCGGGAGGGGGTCTTTCCTTTGAGGGCAATCCGTGGCCCTTGGAAGCCCCCCTGCCCCCCCCCCCCCACTGTGGCAATGGTTGCCCCCCCACCAAGACCCGCACCCCCACTCAGCAACCCCTCCACCCCCCCCCCCCCCTCACATTTCGGACGTCATACAACAGCATATTCCCAGATCATCGTGAGCAGAATCATGTGAGATCTACTAACATATATAATAAAAGCCTTGCTGTTAGCAAATACCTGTCACACACCAGGCATCACATCTCAAAGTGCTGCACTTTGTTACAGTTGCTGATTGTCTCAGAGTCTGAAAGTTACAAACAATTACAATTGCCTCTGATTGCCTTTAGCAACATCTAAGTAGACTCAACTATTTGGAGTTGTATGTTGTGACCATTAATGAAGACTAGCAGAAAAAATCACAATTGCATTCCTGACCCCAGATTATGAACAATGTGATGGAAGATCTGATAGATAATATGCAATAGCAATCTCTTAGGCCAAAAACTCTCTTTTGACCAGACCAAGTTGAGTTTGGCCCGATGAGCTGCCTCCTCTCCCTGCATTCCACCATTGATAGCAGAGCCTTCAGCTGACTTGACTGCACTCTGAAACTTTCTCCCAAAATCTCTTTGCATTTTTACTTTCCTGTTTGCTGTTGAAAGCCTTCTAAATCGCCTATCACGTCTACTGATGTCTCTCTCACCTCTCTAACTCTTTTACTGCTGCTTGATACCTGTTTTCCCTAATTTTCTTTTGTGAAGCACCTTGGGACACCTACTGCCTTAAATATATTGGGCTGGATTTAAACAAGACCTCGTGGCGGTCAGCACTCACGTGCCTTCCATTCCCTGTCCAGGGAAAGGCAGCGTGACACTGGTGGGGAGGGGAGAGGAGGTAGGAGTTTCAGTGCTGGGGGGGGAACGGGGTCAAATACACATAATGGGTGCAGGGATGATGGGAAGGGTTGAAGTTCAAACTTTGTGCATTCTGAGGGGGGGGGAGCGAGAAGGTCACATTTAAAAGGTAAGTGTTTTGGGGGAGAGGGCAATTAGTTATTGTAATTATTATTGGGAGGGGGGGTGGGAAAGGAGCATAAGAACTTTATTCATTTAATTTTGGGGGGATATTTCTTTAAAAATTTAAATATTCCGGCAAGGCAGACTGCCCTTTAAAAATGGTGCGCAGGCAACTGACGCTATTGCCTGGGCTGGACAGCCAGCCCCCAGGATTGGCGGTGAGCTCTTAAAATCCAGCCCATTATGTATCCATTTAAGTTGTTTTTGACTACCACCCCATTTGACAGATCACTCCATCGTTCATTGTTCTGTGAATAAAGTTCTTCGTAATATGTTTTAAAACCTACGCTTTATTAATTTAAATTTATGCACAAAAGCTACTTGTTGGGTGGGTGGTCCAGAAATTTCTAAAATTACTTTAAATTGGTTGCCAAAAATAATTAAAACAGTGTTCCAATTTTCCCATTGATGGAGGCATAGATCACAAGGATTTTCAGTTAATTTTTATCAGGAGCAAATGAACACCAGAATCCAAGCTGTAATCCCTACCTTTTTTTTGCATTTTTTTGCTGACCATGTTCTAACTCTCACCAAGTCCCATTCATCTATCACCCCTATGCTTGCTGGCCTACACTGGCTCCCAGTTAAACAAAGCCTACATTTTAAAATCTTCACCCTTGTTTTAAAATTCCTCCCATGGCCTCACCCCTCTCTAGCTCTGTAATCTCCTCCAGCCGTATAACCCTCTGAGATCTCAGTGCTCATCTCATTCTGGTCTCTTGAGCATCCCTGATTTTAATTGCTTTGCCATTGGTGACTGTGCCTTCAGCGTCAAGGCCCTAAGCTCTGGAATTCCCTCCCTAAACCTCTCCACAGCTGTCCTTTCTTTCATAGACTCATGTGATCATAGAAACTTAAGCACAGAGGGAGGCCATTTGGCCCATCATGCCTGTGCTGGCTCCATGAAAGAGCAGTTGTGTTTAGTTCTCCAGCCCCGTCTTTTGTCCATAACCCTGTAAGTTCCTCATCCTCAATTACTTATCTATCTTTTACCAAATACCTTTTAAAATTATTTATAGAATCATCTTGCGCCACCTTTTTGGACGAAGAATTCCAAATCCCAACAACACTGAGTGGAAAAAAAACTCATCTCCTCTTCTGCCAACAATTTTAAATCTATGACTTCTAGTTATTGATGCACTCATCAGATTGACCCCCTTTCAAGACATTCCTTAAAACCTACCTCTTTGACCAAACATTTGGTCATCTGCCCTAATATCTCCCGATGTGGCTTGGGGTCAAATTTTGTTTGATCCTGTAAAATGCCTTGGGTTTTTTTTTAAACTAAGTGCCCCTTTCAAAAGGGGCACCACTAATATAGCGTAACAAAAAAATTCCCAAAAACTTTAAAGGAAACTTAGCCAATCAAATTAAGTTGACATTTCCAGGGGTGTTAACGCACTCCATTGCCCCCGGTGCCCATTGGTTGCGAATGGCCTCAAGCATACTGGAGGACACTGAATGCTTCCTCTCCAGGGACACCTGGGCTTGGACATAACCATGGAAGAGTGACAGGCAGTTGGGTCGAACAACCCCCTCGATTGCCCACTGCCTGGACCTGTTGATGAGCACCTTTGACAGAGCCAGGAGCAGTCCCTTGAGGAGCTTCTCCGATCTTCCACTCCCCTCTGCACCGTGGCCAAAGATCAGTAGCGTGGGACTGAAGTGCAGCTGAAAATTGAGGAGCAGCCTCCTCAGATCATGAAATAGGGGCTGTAACATCACACATCCTATATAAATGCAAAATAAGGACTCCTCCAGCATGCCTGTAATTTCTGCAAATTCTGTGGTAATGACCTTGAACTCGCCGACCACAAGGGTGATGGAAGCGGAGACGATCACAATGACTTCAAGAGGAAGTCGAATGGCCACCTGAAAGAAATAGACTTGCAGGGTACGGGGATCTAACCAGGGAGTGGGACTTTCTGCATAGCTCTCTGAAAAGCCAACATGGACTCCATGGATTGAATGGCCTTCTGTGCTGTAAATGACTCTCTGACTCGATTACACAGGACTGCCACATGCAACATGCCAAATCCCTAATGGACAAAGGGAGGACTCCCATGTGGAGAGCCTCTCACCATGGACCTCCATGTCTGGACAGCAGGATGGAATGCCACAGCGTGTTTGGATAGCAGATGAGGGCAAAGAAGTGGAGGTTGCGCAAGAACAGCCCGTACAGGAAACCCCTCTGGGCAGAGTGGAATGGCATGGAGGGAATTTCCGAGAAATAGCTCAAGTTGTGGGCAGAGACACCCAGGGGAGGTTTCTGGACCTGGCACCGATGAGAAATTTCGGCTGAACGGGGGTGAGCTCGGATGGGAGTATTACATACACCTGAGCTACCTCGACACCTGGGACGTTTTATTGCATTAAAGGCGGTATATAAATACAAGTTATTTGACAAAAGGTGGCAATCTCCGTGTGCATCCCGGTTTGTTCATCCTATCAATTTTGCTGCTGTCTGATGTAATTCTCAGTTTTCCCACTAGAGTATGATGTTGTTTGTGGAAATTTCTCAGTTTCTGTCCTTTAGTAGGTTGCTGAAGTTTGGATTGGGTTCTTTGTGGCCACGGTTGTAATTCTGAGCTGTTCCAGCAGAGTATGTTGTGTTTGTAGCTGTGGGATTTTTTTTTGTTGATATTGTTTTTGTTTTGGCTTGGGAGTTGAGGGCTTGTCTATGACCCTCCTCTCTTGGATATCTGCCACGGAGTAGGTTGTCCCAGGTTTGGCCAGTCTGGGAGGAGGTGAAGGGTCAGAGTCAGGCAGGTGGAAATGGTGGAAGGCACAGAGGAGGTTGCAGCCCAGGGGAAGCGCCACGTTTCTCAGGTAAAGAAAGACAATTAAAGGGAAAGGAAAGCGGTTTGATGCGAGGGACAATGTCGTGTCTGGGGACGGAGACGTTGGATTTGGACATTCCTTGACTTTCGTTGCCCCGAGAGCGTTCAAGGAAGTGAAGTTTGGGAAGAAAAGCCTTTTTTGAGAATTTAATGTGGAGAGTTTGGCGTCTACAAGCTGGTGTGGGGAAGAAATGTTTTTTCTTGACTCCGCCGATCTCCGCCTCCCTTATCCCACCCCCGGCTCCGAAAGGGCTTTCTTTTAACCCCCATCACTGGGGGAGTGAGTGTGAAGGGCTAGAGACAGGGAGTTGATCAGTGAGTCATCGGCAGCAAAGAACTTTTGTTTCGTTCTTTTAAAAATTATTGTCTTCCCTTTGTTGTGTTTGCGTTTCACACAAAGCCAGAAAGGAACTGAGTGTAGCTTGTCAATACTGCAAAACCAGAAATCGGTCTGAGCAATCGGCTTGGGGTGTTTTTAAAGACAGTTTCCCCCACTTTGGGAGTGTTTTTAAAAGGTCTGTGTGTTTAATAAATTGACATCAATTAGCAGTGTGTCTGAAATGGGGCTTCTCTCACTCTCTCCCTCCCCCAGCTGTAGAGAATAGTCACTGCGCTGGATTGTGCTGGGATTTGGAGGGCAATGTGTCCGTAATTCTAAAATACATTGTAATAGTCTTGTAAAGCCTCTCTTTTTCTGAGGATTGAGCATTTTGCAAGAATTTATTCATTAAAAACTATTTTCTCATTGCGAGAAGCGGGATCTTGTTTTATAACTTTACCCATTGAAAGTAAGAGCAGGTCATTCTTCAAAACATTTTCGGGGGGAGCGGGGTGTTAGATGTACCATTTTATCAGGATTTTGTGATTTCTGGATGGGATTAGGTAAGGAAGTTTTCTTGCGGGGGGGGGGGGGGTAGCTGATTTTAGTCTGTGTGTGGATTTTTCTCATCCTGTTACAGTGGTCTCTGGGAAGTATTGTGTATTGTTTCTCTCTTATTCAGGGTAACTCCCTTGACTACGCCTTTCCCGAATGTTCAGTTGTTATATGAAACTACTAATTTAATAAGGCCATGCTTCAAATCCATTGTGTTCTAGTGATTGGGTAAGGGGTTTACCCCCCTTGTGATGTGTTTGCTTTTGGGGTGGTGAATGGTCTTTTGATATATGGTGTAGTCTGAACTCTCCGTTACAACCTTGTAAAAGGCTGCTGCATGTGTTTTGCCAAAAGTGCTGTCATTTGTTGTATAAAATTATCTAATCCTAACAGGACATCAGGCAGTGCATTTTATTCCACTCTACAAAAGTCTTGTGGTTGAATAACTCAGCCATGCAAACCAAGATGGCCAAAATTTGATTAGTTCTGAGTTAGCTGAGCAAGGTTGTGATGAGTACGATAATTGACCTCTGAGTTAGGTAGGGAGGAATCTAGCCAGACTGCCATCTTCTGATGGGTGGGCCCTCCTGGATGTGTAGATGTAGAGTGAGCTGAAGATTAGGTTGGTAGTGATACTCCAATAGTCGAATAGCCACATTAGATAGGTTATGTTTCAGCTATACAGGGTAGTGGTGGGACCACATCTGGATCACTGTGTACAGTATCGGTCACCTTATTTAAGGAAGGATATAAACGTGTTGGAAGCAGTTCAGAGAAGGTTTAGTAGACTAATGCCTGCAATGGGCAGGTTGTCTTATGAGGAAAGGTTGGACACGCTAGGCTGGAGTTTAGAAGAATAAGAGGCGACTTGATTGAAACATATAAGATTCTGAGGGGTCTTGACAGGTTCGATGTGGAAAGGATGTTTCCTCTTGTGGGAGAATCTAAGGGTCACTGTTTAAAAATAAGGGGTTGCCCATTTAAGACAGAGATGAGGAGAATTTTTTTCTGAGGATCCTGAGTCTTTGGAACTCTTTTCCTCAAAAGGTGGTGGAAGCAGAGTCTTTAAATATTTTTAAGGTAGAGGTAGATAGATTCTTGATAAGCAAGGGGGTGAAAGGTTATTGGGGGGTAGGTGGGAATGTGGAGTTGAGGTTACAATCAGATCAGCCATGATCTTATTGAATGGCGGAGCGGGGCCGAGTGGCCTACTCCTGCTCCTAGTTCATAGGCTTACATATAATGCATGAAAAGAAAGACTTGCATTTATATACCATTCGTGACCACCAGACGTCCCAAAGTGCCTTAAAGCCAATGAAGCACCTTCAAAGTGTAGGCACTGTTATAATGTTTATTTTTTTATTTTATTTAGAGATACAGCACTGAAACAGGCCCTTCGGCCCACCGCGTCTGTGCCGACCATCAACCACCCATTTATACTAATCCCATATTCCTACCACATCCCCACCTGTCCCTAAATTCCCCGACCACCTACCTATACTCGGGGGCAAATTTATAATGGCCAATTTACCTATCAACCTGCAAGTCTTTGGTGGTGGGAGGAAACCGGAGCACCCAGAGGAAACCCACACAGACACAGGGAGAACTTGCAAACTCCACACAGGCAGTACCCAGAATTGAACCCGGGTCGCTGGAGCTGTGAGGCTGCGGTGCTAACCACTATGCCACTGTGCCTAGGCAACACAGCAGCCAATTTGCACACAGCAAGGTCCTACAAGCAGCAATGTGATAATGTGATGGCCACATGGCAAGGTATGAGAAGGCCAGCAAACCTCTGCAAGGAGTCAATACCTGCAGGAAAGAATGAGGGGGCAGAAGATTAGCAGGAAAATGGTTTTTATTGCTATTTGCATGTTTCTGTCTGTTACAGAGACTGAGCAGCTGTAGCGACTGTCCTAGGAACATAGGAGCAGGAGTAGGCCATTCAGCCCCTCGAGCCTGCCTGCCATTCAATATGATCATGGCTGAACATCCACCTCATTGCCTTTTTCCCACACTATCCTCATAGCACCTTATGTCATTTTGTATTTAGAAATCTGTCAATCTCTGCTTTAAACATACTCAATGACGGAGCTTCCACAGCCCTGTGGGGTAGAGAATTCCAAAGATTCACAACACTTTCGTTAAAGAAAATTCTCCTCATCTCTGTCCTAAGTGGTTTCCCCCTTACTTTGAAATTCTTTCCCCTGGTTCTAGACTCCCAACCAAGAGAAACATTTTAGCTGCATCTATCCTGTCCATCCCTTTAAATATTTTGTAGGTTTCAATGAGATCATCTCTCATTCTTCGAAACTCTAGAGAATACAGGCCCAGGTTCCCCAGTCTCTCTTCATAGGACAGTCCCACCATCCCGGGTCTGGTGAACCTTCGTTGCACTCCCTCTATGGCAATAATATCCTTCCTAAGGTAAGGAGACCAAAACTGCACACAGTATTCCAGGTGCGGTCTAACCAAGGTTCTGTACAATTGAAGCAAGACTTCACTACTCCTGTACTCAAATCCTCTTGCGATAAAGGCTAACATACCATTAGCCTTCCTAATTGCTTGCTGAACCTGCATGTTAGCATTCAGTGACTTATTGACTAGAACACCCAGGTCACTTTGGACATCTACACTTTCTAATCTCAACATTTAAGAAATACTCTGCACATCTATTCCTCCTGCCAAAATGGATAACCTCACATTTTTCCACATTATATTCCATCTACCACGTTCTTGCCCACTCACTAAGTCTGTCCAAATCCCCTTGAAGCCGCTTTGTATCTTCCTCACAACACACATTCCCACCTAGTTTTGAGCCATTGGCGAACTTGGAAATATTACATTTGTCCCCACATCCAAATCATTGATATATATTGTGAACAGCTGGGGCCCAAGCACTGATCCATGTGGTACTCCACTATTCGCGGCCTGCCAATGCGAGAATGACCCGTTTATTCCTACTCTCTGCTTTCTGTCTGTTAACCAATCCTCAATCCCTGCCAGTATATTACCTCCTATCCCATGTGCTTTAATTTTACTAACCTGTGAGGACTTTATCAAAAGCCATCTGAAAATCCAAGTATACCACGTCAGCCGACTCCCCTTTATCAATTCTGTTAGTAACATCCTCAAAAAACTCCAACAGGTTCGTCAAACATGAATTCCCATTCATAAATCCATGTTGACGATGCCCAATCAGATCATTATTATCCAAGTATCCATTTATCACATCCTTTAGAATAGATTCTAGCATTTTCTTAATGACTGACGTAAGGGTCTGTAGTTCCGTGTTTTCCTTCTCCCTCCCTTCTTAAATAGTAGGGTGACATTTGCTACCTTCCAATCTGCAGGAACTGTTCCAGAATCTATAGAATTTTGGAAGATGATCACCACTGCATCCACTGTCTCCATAGCTACCTCTTTCAAGACTCTGGGATGTAGAATATCAGGTCCTGGGGACTTATTAACTTTCCGCCCCATTAGTTTCTCCAATACAACCTTCTTACTAATACTAATTTTCTTCAATTCATCATTCCCCCTAATCCCTTGGATCTCTAATTCTGGGAGATTTCTTGTATCTTCCTCAGTGAAGACAAACACAAAGTAATCATTTGGCTTCTCTGCCATTTCTCTATTCCCCATTATAAATTATCCTGATGCTGCCTGTAATGGACCCACATTTGTCTTAGCCAAATGTTTCCTTTTTACGTACCTGTAGAAGCTTTTACAGTCCGTTTTCATATTTTTTTGCTAGTTTACATTCATATTCTATTCTCCCTTTATCAGTTTCTTCGTCCTCCTTTGCTGTATTCTAAAATCCTCAGGTTTACTATTATTTCTGGCAACTTTATAGGCCTTTTCTTTTATGCAATCCTTAACTTCCTTTGTTATCCAAAGTTGACTGCCTTTACTTTGGGGGTTTTTGTGCCTTGAAGGAATGTATAGTTGCTGCAACCTATGTAATATTTATTTAAAGACTATCCATTGCCAATGTACTGTCATACCTTTTAATGTATTTTCCCAGTCCACCTTAGCCAATTTGCCCCTCATACCTTCATAATTTCCTTTGTTCAAATTTAACACCCTGGCTTCAGATTGAGCTACCTCACTTTCAAACATAATGTAAAATTCTATCATATTGTGGTCACTCATCCCTAAATGTTCTTTTACAACAAGATTAGTAATTAGCCCTTTCTCATTACATAAAACTAGATCTAAAATAGCCTTTTCTGTAGTCGGTTCCTCAACATACTGCTCTAGAAAACCATCCCTAACACACTCCAGAAACTCGTCCTCCATAGTATTGGTGCTAGTTAGGTTTACCCAGTCTATATGCAGATTGAAGTCACTTATGATTACCATATTACCCATGCCACTTCTCTAATCTGACTAATACCTTGCCCACACTACCACTACTATTTGGCCTGTAAACAACAGCTACCAATATTTGCTGCCCCTTGCAGTTTCTTAGCTCCACCCAAACAGATTGCACATTTTGTTCTTCCGATCCTTTACTAATGTACTGATCCCATCCCTTCTTATCAGCGCAACACCACCTCCTTTTCCATTTTGTCTGTCCTTCCTAAATGTCGAATGTCCTTGAATACTCAGTTCCCTTGTGGGTCTGGAATCACACGTAGGCCAGACCAGGTGTGGATTGCAGATTTCCTTCCCTGAAGGAGGGCAAGGTTTTTACAACAATCAATGATAGTTTCATGCTGCCCTAACTGAGACTAGTTCTCAATTCCAGATTTTTATTAATTAATTGATTTTAAATTCCACCATCTCCCATGGTGTAAGCCTGGGTCTCTGGATTACTAGTTAATGACATTACCACTACACCACCATCTCCCCTATATTTCATGTGTTATGAAAACCCCACATGCCAAATGGGAAATATTAATGTCATCAATTGGAACTTTGCCTGAGACTTTTACTGGAAATTGTTACAAATAACGTTTTAAAAAACAACAGCTAGCAGCCAGAATGGCCATGGACATTTGCATTTGAAACATCAAAGGATTAGACTGGAGACAAACATGATTGACTCAGTCTAGCCAGAACAATGGGGTGCTCTCTGATTCAGTTACCGGAGATAACCTTATCAATGTGGTCGTCAAGAGCCATCGACACCCATTGACTTTGAAAGAGCCAACCCCCCCACCAAGTATGTCTGGACAGCTTGAATTTCAGAGAAAATTCCAGTAGAACCTCATTAAAACACAAAGAAGTGGTCATGTCATGTGACTGCTTGTGCAACTCCGGTAGAATCAATGTTGTGATTCAGAAAGCAGACAGTAACAGAGCAGCCATCAACGGAGTTGGACTCGTTTCCCCTCTCTCCAGTAAAGATCCAGAAAAGCCTCGGCTGAAACTGCTAAAGCCTCAAACCTACAGACCAGCACAGCCAGCAACTAGGGGACAAGGATAAAACCCCATCTTCTGCCTTCCAGAGTCTGAGAAGCAAACCTACAACTGTGCATGTGGCCCAGTGACGACCTCAGGACTACAATTACAACTAAGGACTCTGGGACTGAGATTCAGTATTTAAATTCCATTTATTACAGACTCTATTCCAACCACCCAACTCTGTTTTTCCCTCTGTAATCTATTTGTGTGTGTGTCTCTCTCATGTGAATGTGAGCGTGGATACATAGCGTATTTTTAGTAACTTCAAGTGGTTTGGAGTGATAAAGATAATAAATTTACATCTTTCTTGTTTAAAATCAAGAAAACCTGTTGGGTTCATTTGCAATTATATTAGAGGAACAGGAGCAAGCGATCACTGAGGTTGTAAGTTCAATCACTGTGTTAAAAATGGATAAACCCTGTTGCAGTCAAACCAGAGAAGGGGCGAAACTGGTCGTAACACATGTATCCACTTGCTGAGAATTATTAATTACAAAGTGAGACCAGGTTACTGGCTGGCCAAGTGAAGAACAGGAAGACCTGTAAAAGGAAGGGCAGAGCAAGTAAGAGAGAAAAATAATTGCATCTGACGCCTTAATTGCGTTGTATTCAGTGGTGAGAGCTGTGGCAGCTGTGGATCTGATAAGCTTGGTCTTTTATATTGTGTCAAATAATTAAAAACTCCTCTTGTGCGCATCACAAGGACCTGGCTGAACAACATTTTTTCCATATGCAGTCACTTATTCTGCAAAAGAAAGATATGAACCTCTGTTCCGCCTTCATTGAGGGCATTTTAATCTTGTGGGTGTTTTCTAGTCTTTAAGCACATCATTTACATCAGGTAATCCATGTGTTTCTATAGGTGCTTTTAAGGATAAATATAAAGGGAAATTTATCAGTTGGTGTGAAATCAGCCAGTTGCAGCAACAAGCGTGACACATAAATATCAGCATCGACTGTTATGCCTGAAAGTGGCATATAAACTGTTGTGGAAACACTTGCGTTACTCTCTGTTGTTATGGGAGGGTTCCTGGTGGATTTTACCAGTCAGCGTGAAATAAATTACTACTTTGTGCTATCTTGTGTTAAATCCCAGCCTCCTGTGGTAAATTATCAGTGTCTGCTGAATGCCTTTCACTGATGCCATAACAACATTAGAAATAGGAGCAGGAATAGACCATACAGCCCCTCGAGCCTGTTCCGCCATTCAATATGATCATGGCTGATCCTCAGTCTCAACTCCACTTTCCCGCCCATTCTCCATATCCTTTGATTCCCTGACAGACCAAAATCTGTGTATCTCAGCCTTAAATATATTCAACGATGGAAAGTCCACATCCCTCTGGGGTAGAGAATTCCAAAGATTTACAACCCTTTGAGTGAAGAAATTTCTCATCTCATTGCTAAATGATTGACCTCATCCTGAGACTGTGTCCCTGTGTTCTAGATTCCCCAGCCAGTGGAAATGACCTCTCAGTGTCTACCCTGTCAAGCCTCTTCAGAATCTAGTATGTTTCAATGATATCACCTCTTATTCTTTTAAACTCCATAGAGACCCAATTTACTCAACAAGCTCATCATAGGACAACCCTCTCATCCCAGAAACAAATCTAGTGAGCCTTCGCTGTACTGCCTCCAATGCAAGTATATCCTTCCTTAAATATGGAGACCAAAACTGCACACAGTATTCCAGGTGGTCTCATCAAAGCACTGTACAATTGTAGCAAGGCTTCCTTACTCTTGTACTCCAATCCCTTTGCAATAAAGGCCGACATGCTATTTGCCTTCCTAATTGCTTTCTTTACCTGCGTGCTAACTTCCTGTGTTCCTTGTACAAGTATACCCAAGTCCCTTTTAACATCAACATTTACAAGTTTCAAACCTTTTTTTTAAAAATTCTGTTTTTCAGTTCTAACTACCGAAGTGAATAACCTCAAACTTCCCCACATTATACACCACCTTGTTGCCCACTCACTTAGCCAGTCTATATCCCTTTGCAGCCTCTTTGTGTCCTCCTCTCAGTTTACATTCCCACCTAGCTTTGTATCGTCAGCAAACTTAGATACATTACTCTCGGTCTTTTCGTCTAATTCAGGGGTCGCCAACCTTTTCTTTATTGACAGCTACTTCAAATAAAGGAAAAATATCGCGAGCCACACCCCCGCTCACTCTCCCCCAACCCCTTGTCGCTCACTCGTCATGTTGTGACATCAGTACATGGTGATGTCAGGGTGCGCATGCGGGGAGTAATGCTGGCAGGATGACATGGGTGATCGGACTGCATTGTCGGGAGCTTTATGCAAGTTACCAGTAGCTCGCGATCAATGAGTTGGTGACCCCTGGTCTAAGTCATTAATATAGATTGTAAATAGCTGAGGCCCCAGCACTGATCCTTGCCACACTTCACTAGTCACAGCCTGCCAGCTTGAAAATGCCCCATTTATCCCTACACTCTGCTTCCTGTCTGTTAACCAATCCTCTTTCTGCTAATATATTACCCCCAACTACTTGAGCCCTTATCTTGCATATTATCCTTTTGTGTGGAACCTTATCAAATACTTTTTGGCTCCCTACTAGTTATATCCTCAAAAAACTCAAATTTGTCAAACACGATTTCACTTTTGTAAAACCATGCTGACTTTGTCTGATCATACTATGATTTTCTAAGTGCATTGTTAGAACTTCCTTAATAATAGACTCCAGCATTTTCTCAATGACTGTTTTCTGTCTCCCACCTTTCTTGAATAGCAGTGTTACATTTGCTAACTTCCAATCTGCTGGGACCCTTCTAGAATCTAGGGAATTTTGGACAGTCATAACCAGTGCATCCACGATCTCTGCAGCTACCTCTTGTAGAACTTGAGGATGTAGGCCATCAGGTCCTGGGGATTTGTCAAATTTTGGACCCTTAGGCTTCGCCAATGCTTTTTCTCTGCTGATATTAATCACCTTAAGTTCCTCACTCTTATTAGCCCCTTGTTTGCCCTCTATATCTGGTATTTAATTTGTATTTTTTTTTATTCATTCATGGGATGTTGGCATTGCTGGCTAGGCCAGCGTTTATTGCCCATCCCTAATTGCCCTTGAGAAGGTGGTGGTGAACCGCTGCTGTCCTTGGGGTGTAGGTACATCCACAATGTTGTTAGGAAGGGAGTTCCAGGATTTTGACCCAGCGACAATGAAGGAATGATGATATAGTTCCAAGTTAGTGTGTCTTGGAGGGGAACTTGCAGGTAGTGGTGTTCCCATGCATCTGCTGTCCTTGTCCTTCTAGGTAGAGGTCACAGGTTTGGAAGGTGCTGTCGAAGGAGACTTGGTGAGTTGCTGCAGTGCGTCTTGTAGATGGTACACACTGCTGCCATTGTGCGTCAGTGGTGGAGGAGTGAATGTTTGTGGATGGGGTGTCAATCAAGCGGGCTGCTTTATCTTGGATGGTGTTGAGCTTCTTGAGTGTTGTTGGAGCTGCATTCATCCAGGCAAGTGGAGAGTATTCCATCACACTCCTGACTTATGCCTTGTAAATGGTGGAGAGGCACTGGGGAGTCAGGAGGTGAGTTATTCGCCACAGAATTCCCAGTCTCTGTTCTGCTCTTGTAACCACAGTATTTATATGGCATCTCCAGTTCAGTTTCTGGTCAATGGTAACTCCCAGGATGTTGCTAATGGGGGATTCAGCGATGGTAATGGCATTGAACATCAAGGGGAGATGGTTAGATTCTCTCTTGTTTGAGATGGTCATTGCCTGGCACTTGTGTGGCGCGAATGTTACTTGCCACTTTATCAGCACAAGCCTGGATGTTGTCCAGGTCTTATTGCATCTGGGCACAGGCTGCTTCAGTATCTGAGAAGTCGTGACTGATACTGAACATTGTGCAATCATCAGTGAACAGCCCCACTTCTGACCTTATGATGGAGGGAAAGTCAATAATGAAGCAAATCAAGATGGTTGGGCCTAGGACACTACCCTGAGGAACTCCTGAAGTGAAGTCCTGGGACTGAGATGATTGACCTGCAACAACCACACCCATCTTCCTTTGTGTTAGGTATGACTACAACCAGTGGAGAGTTTTCCCCCTGATTCCCATTGACTCAAGTTTTGCTAGGGCTCCTTGATACCATACTTGGTAAAATGCTGCCTTGATGTCCAGGGCAGTCACCCTCACCTCCTCTCTTGAGTTCAGCTCTTTTGGACACAGGCTCTAATGAGGTCAGGAGCCGAGGGCCCTGGCGGAACCCAAGCTGAGCATCAGTGAGCAGGTTATTGCTGAGCAAGTGCTGCTTGATAGTATTGTCGATGACACCTTCCATTACTTTGCCAATGATCGAGAGTAGACTGATAGGGCGGTAATTGGCCTGGTTTGATTTGTCCTGCATTTTGTGTACAGGACGTCCCTGGGCAATTTTTGACATTGCCAGTGTTGTAGGTGTACTGGAACAGCTTGGCTAGGGGCTTGACTAGTTCTGGAGCACGTCTTCAGTACTGTTGCCAGAATGTTGTCGGGACCCATAGCTTTTGCAGCATCCAGTGCCTTCAGCCATTTCTTGCTATCACGTGGAGTGAATCAGATTGGCTGAAGACTGCCATCTCCTCAGGAGGAGGCCGAGATGGATCATCCACTCGGCACTTCTGGCTTAAGATGGATGTAAATGCTTCAGCCTTATCTTTCGCACAAATGTGCTGGGCTTCCCCCATTGTTGAGGATGAGCCTCCTTCTCCTGTTATTTGTTTAATTGTCCACTACCATTCATGACTGGATGTGGCAGGACTGCAGAGCTTAGAGCTGATCCGTTGGTTGTGGGATCGCTTAGCCCTCTCTATCACATGCTGCTTCTGCTGTTTGGCAAGCAAGTAGTCCTAGGTTGTAGCTTCACCAGGTTGACACCTCATTTTGAGGTATGCCTAGTGCTTCTCCTGGCAAGCCCTCCTGCACTCTTCTTCCTAGCTTGATGGTTATGGTAGAGTGGGGGATATGTGGTTGAGTACTATTCTGCTGCTGCTGATGGCCCACAGCACCTCATGGATGCCCAGTTTTGAGTTGCTAGATCTGTTTGAAATCTATCCCATTTAGCACAGTGGTAGTGCCACACAACACGGTGGGTACCCTCAATCTGAAGACGGGACTTAGTCTCCACAAGGACTGTGTGGTGGTCACTCCTACCAATACTGTCATGGACAAGTGCATCTGTGACAGGTAGATTGGTGAGGATGAATTCAAGTAGGTTTTTCCCTTTTGTTGGTTCCCACACCAACTGCTGTATCTTCTACTGTGAAGACAGACACAAAATATTTGTTCAATGTCTTTGCTATTTCCTCATTCCCCATGATAATTTCTCCTGTCTCTGCCTCTAAGGGACCAACGTCTACTTTAGCTACTCTCCTTTTTATGTATTTGTCAAAGCTCCTACAATCTGTTTTTATATTGATGGCTAGTTTACTCTCATTCTATTTTTTCCCTTTTTATCAACTTTTCGGTGGCCCTTTGCTGATTTCTAAAACACTCCGAATTCTCAAGCTTACTACTATTCTTTGCCTGGGTGTAGTGGGGATCTTGCCACATGAGGAAATCTTGGGTTTTGACTCTGTCTTGTTGCTCTTCAACAACAATGTGCCGTTTTATTGTTCCACTTTTTTTTTTAACTTATTCACTTGTTTTATGGGGTGTGGGTGGAATATTTCAGCTCTTCCTGCACTTTGTCCAAACTCCTGGTAATTCCATACACAGCTTCTGGGTCTTACCTGTATCATATTACTGGGCGATGGCCAGGCCCATTGTCGTACAGTCTGACAGAGAAAAGGAATTGGGAAAGAGGGTCACTGCACAGGCTTATATGCACTCCCTAGCAGCCAGCTGTAGAGCAGTATTGGTTGAAGGCTGAGGCAGTCTGTCTGCTCCGATGGGGTCATACAGGGGTTTTTGCTAGTCTTGCAGTGTTGTGATACCACAATACAAGAACATGACCTGAGAGTGCAAAGTGAGGGCACTCACAGAGACTGGTGATCACTGGAAGTGAGGGTGGAAGGCATTTTGTAGAAAAGGTTGGACACAGACTGAGCATTTTTAGTGTAAGTAATGCAACACTTTTTTCAGCAATGTATCACAATAGATTTGGGTGTTTCCTGCTTTCCAGTTTTTCTTCTTCCTCTTTTGTATCTGGTGCACTTTTGAAAAGTTGAGTGCAACAAGACCTCCTTTGGTTTGTTTTTGCACTGTGGCGACTAATGATGTATATTCACGATTACAGGAAATTTCTTAGCACTGCATAGGTGCCAATGTGACTCACAGTAACTGAGAGGCCTCCATAAACAATCCTAGCTTACAGTGAATCCCTAGGACAGTATTATCAGACTGTTAACAACCTAGACATCCTAACTGACTCTGAGATTAGTTTCCAACCAAACATCAGCTCCAAGACCAAGATCGCCTACTTTCACCTCCATAACAACGCCTCTCTCCACCCTACATTATCTTCATCAGCTGTTGAAATCCCCATCCATACCTTTGTTAACCACCAGACTCGACTACCCCATTGGCCGGCTGCCCTCCCACTTCCACCCTCAATAAACTTGAACTCATTCAAAACTCTGCTGGCCATATCCTAACTCGCACCAAGTCCTGTTCACCCTTCACCCCTGAACTTGCTGACTGACAGTGGGTCCTGATCTGACAACATTTCAATTTTAAAATTCTCATCCTTATTTTCAAATCCTTCCACAGCCTCACCCCTCCCTATCTCTATACCTCCTTCAGTTCTACAATCCTCCAAAATCTCTGCCCTCCTCCTATCCTGGACTCTTGTGCATCCCTGATTTTAATCGATCTGCCATTGGTGGCCGTGCCTTCTGCTGACTTAGGCCCTAAGCTCTGGAATTCCCTCCCTAAACCTCTCCACCTCTTTACCTACTTTCCTCCTTTAAGATAGTCCTTAAAACCTATCTTTTGGTCAAATGTTCTAATATTTCATTATGTGGCTTGGTGTCAAATTTTGTTTGATAATGCCTGGTGCAATATTCTGATTAACAATACAGTCTCTCTGCAAAGCTTGTATTCTGCCATTCTGGACAGCTTTCATTCATCTGTAGCCACATGTGCTGAGGAACTTGGGTGGTTTGACTTACACACCACATTCCTCTTAGATCTTCAGCTACGCAGAGGAACCTGTGTAATGTGTTGACTGCAGAAACTGAAGTTAGTGATCTCTTCTTATGAAAGGAGTTTGTCTAACTGGTAAATGTTTGGCAATGAATGGGGAAGCATAAAATCTCTGGCCTTTGGATGCATGGGGAGGAGAGTTGATTTACAAATACTCTGAAGAATGTTTTCCCCACCCAGCAGTGAGTCACTGCTGCTGATCAAGTTGAACTTCTGCTCATGACAGTGTGCTTCAGTTCACCAACCCACTGTGTTGCCATACCTGGTAACTGTGGGATGTTGCAGCCAACAACATCAGGGACACAAATACAACATTGCCTGACTGTCTCCTGGCATTTCTCTGTTTGTAAACTTATTAAAGTTTGCAAACTAAAGAACTCATTTTTGTAAAATTTCCAGAGGGCTATATTTGAATAAGTGAAACCATGTTTTGTGAGCATGTTTTTCTGTAGTAAATATTTACATATTAACTTGTACTTGTTCTAAAACATATGCTGATTGTGAGGGGATTTTTTGTACATGGTGGGGACTGGCAGAGGGGTTGTGATCCTTCTATTTGCCACAATACTTAACCTTTTTTATTTTCCAATTTGTGTTATGCTGTGAGGTATTTTCCATTAAATGAGGAGTATTGCATCAGTGTACCAGAGAACTGCCAACATTTTTGGAATCCTTCCATATGTGTGTGGTTTTGTGGCATCTCTTGGGAATCCCTCAGTGAGATTTGATTTTGTTGGTCGGTGATATGTGATGTGAGTGAAGCATTTTAATTTCTGCAATGAGAAAGATGAAGGCCAAGACACTTTCAAGGAAATGCCTACTTCATACTTAAGTTTTGGCTTTATTGATAGGAGAGAATTTGTATTTTCCACCCTATGTCTGCAAAGACATTGCATGTAGTATTGCTGAGGACTGACTATAAATAGGGAGCTCACACCAGAACCAATGGGGCAGTCTCTGGCAACTGATTCTAGATGATCAGTATCTCTGATCAAACTCTGCTCTGAGACATTTCATATCTAAATTACTACTCGTAACGAATAATCATATGCAACAGGTCACCTAGTTCTCGTCACGCATGGCTTGGAAATTTAATTAAATCAGTTTATGATTGTAAAAGGATAAATCTCTTCAAGCAGGGGCAATAAAGGAGACAGCAGAGAGTGCACTAGTGCTACTATCTGGCTGCTTCTCCCAAGTTAAGTCAAAGATTGTGTATTAGATTTACCTGTGCTGGATAAACTCCTGATTGGAGATTTTTTTCAATTGCGATCTCTGTGTGGTTCTTGAAATATATAGGGAGCTTGCTGCGACCCCGCTACTCCCATCTCAGACTGGTTGATATTAGGTGTCCTTGTATTAATGACTGGTTAGACAGAGCATAATGGACCTTGGAACTGATTGCATTGAGGAGTCTGGAGAATTATCATGGTTACCTTGGATTGAGGTACAGGTTGGAATCTAACTCGGGTATTCAGATGGGTTATTTGTAGAATACTAGATATCCAGGAATGAGTTACTGTAATCTAATCGCAGGATTTGGCTGGTATCCTAAACCATGACAAGAGAGTTTGGGAAATACATTATATGTTTAACAGCAAAAAATGGAGGTACGAAGTATTTTGGTCTAGGCAGGTGTTTCTCTTGAGGAGGGAGGGGAATAGGGAGAATTGGGAAAGTCACTACAGGCTGCTGTGGAGATATTGATACGGTTAAAGCCTCAGGGTGTTTGGCAGTCTCAGCTGAGGGGAAAAGAGACCTTCATAAAAGGAGAGTAAGTTTGTTCTAGTCAACCATGCAACAGTGTTGTGCTTTGCTAAACAGATGTTCAGAGTAGTGTTAGAAATACAGGGTTAGAAATCCAATGTAAGGACTTAGGTCGCAGATCAGTCATGCTCTCCAAAACAATTACCAATTAGTCCCACTGCCCTGCTCGTTCCCCTAGCCCTGCATACTTGACCTTTTCAAATGTATATACTATTCCCTTTTGAAAGTTACCTTTAACTCTGCTTCCACCACCCCTTCAGGCAGTGTATTCCAGATCATCATAGCTTGCTGAGTTAAAATAAAATACTCCTCATTTCCCCCTGGCTTTTTTGACAATTATCTTAAATCTGTGCCCTCTGGTTACTGACCCTCCTGCCAGTGGAAACAGTTTCTCCCTATCTATTCTTTTAAAACCCCTCATGATTTTTAACACCTCGATTAAATCTCCCCTTATCTTCCTTGTTGTATGGAGAAAATGTTGACAGTATCCTGCTGTCCTGTAAACAATTGCGTCTCCTAGTCGTGGAGAATCTCCAGCACTGACCATCCAGTCATCCAGCATGAAAAGGACACACAGTTACAATGAGCTGAGAACCTAACGGGGAGAAATGGGGCTGTGAGCAGTGTCACTGTTATAATGAGTGTGTGGGACTTGTATGTTACAACAAGCTGTGTGTCATGTTTCAGTAATGAGGGAGCTGTAACCTAGGTGATGGCTTATTAGTTCCTTCATTAATGAAGGTGTGAGCTGTGTAGGGTATATCCACTAATGTATGATTGGAACATGTTTCTCCAAGCTCTTGCTCCAGCAGTGGTTAACTGAAATAATAGTGATAATTTAAATACTAATGTTTATAGAAGATTTTATTTTCTTCAGAAATGTTTAAAGTTGGAAATTGTTGCAGTTAATTTCCTGAAATGTAATTTTGATTAAAATGAAAGTATTTTAATGAATAGCATTGAAATGCTGCTTGGTATTGAAGGGTCTGCATGTTAATCATTGAGGCTGTAAAGCCCACAATTTGCATCAGTTCTCTGTCAATTAACTAATGCCTAGTTCTCATTTTAAAAACTCCTAAACAATATCCTTTTGCCGCTGATGTTTTGGCATAACCATCAGTGATTCCATCAATCCCCATAAAATCAACTTGTATTGGTTTTGCTCGCTGGAACTGAGAAGAAAGGGAGAGGAAGAGTGAGTGAGCTTGGTTACTGAGTGTAACACAAAGCGACAGTAATGCCAGTTTCTGCTGTTCAGCTTTGTGTTTCTATCACTGCTCAAAGTTCGTTTTGTTTTCACATTGTAGTCTCTGTCTTGCTTTCAGCAAGGGAATGATGACATGAAACACTACTGAATGAACAAACCCTGACATGAGGCAAAGCTCTGTCGAGGGAAGACGCTTACTGTTCAGGATGGCCAAGAAAAGCCCTCCCCTTAAATGGAACCAAAAGGCTTCTCCACAGTGGGTACATTTATTGGGCTAGTTCAGCCCTCCCACTCCTGGTCACACCTTCCTGTGGCCTGTTTACAGTCCAGCTTTGGCAATGGGTGATAGGAGGGCACTTTCAGCCTGAGAACTTTTTTTTTGGAAAGGTTATTCACTTGTCACATGCGGCATTCTGAGCTGTTATATAGCATGCTGACTGTGCATGTTGGTCAATGGATTTGTAGAAGCTTTAGCAGTTCCATGTCAGAGATTGTACAGAATCTTGAGTCTGTTTGATGTCATCCACCCACAATACAAACCTTACAGCTTTCGCATTGCAGTGTCTTAACTCTTACTTAAACAACCCCACTGTCCTACCCTCATCCACTTTTCCTGGGGTAATCCATTCAGCTGTTGACTATCCTCTATGTAAAGAGATACCTGATGTCTGACCTGAAGTTTCTGTTTCCATTTGGCATGGTGAATGAGCTTTACAGTCAATGAAGTACTTTAAGAAGTGCAGTGACTGTTGTTGTACTTTAGAAAACTTAATTGATGTGACCTATAAATTTACCTACTGTTCATTAAGATTTCAATTATAGGTCATGTTTGTATAGGAATCTGGTTAGCTTTCTATGGAGCTGCTGGAAATCTCAGTCGCAGAGTAAGTAATTTTCATCCCACCTTCATATAGGTTTCTAAATTTTTGCCAACAGAAGCTGATTTCAGGGATGTTCAGTTTGGGCACTTGTTGGCATTTGCTTTTCAACCTGAATTTTGTCCGTATGACTGGCATTTCACAGATCAAAAATTACTTAAACTTGGATAATTTCCCCTTAAAACTTTTAGAAAGACCTTCATTCCAGGATGGGGTTTTTTTTTAAGGTCGCCCCTTAGTCTTGTCGGCCCTAATTTCTCATGTTTCTCTTCATCTTCAGCCTCTCATCCCTGGTGACAACTGAGTCGCTGTACTGAGATAGGGTCTGGGTTTAGCAATAGTCTGAGGAAGATCCCGGGGTCTGTAATCACAACAAAGGGGGGGCTAATATTCCAGAAAAACTGTGGAGACGGTTTTGGGAGATATGGAGATGATCCCGAGATCTGGAATCGCTGGAAAAGTAAGTCGTAGAATCGGAGCACTGAAGAGAGAAGTCCCAAGGTCTGAGAACATTGATGGTTAAGGAGCACCAAGAGTGGTGTATGTGTTTATGAGCACTGGGGATTGGGGGAGACACTGAAAATTGGAGAAGATGGTGAGGGAGGCTCGAAGCTCCAGGAAAATCGGGGAAGCACAGGTCTGGCAGTATTGGGGGATGGGGACTGAGGCCTGGCAGCCTTGAGCAGGAAGGGAGCTGGGAGAATAAGTCTTGAAGATCAAAAAGGGTCAAGGGAATCATCAGACTGCTTTTCCTGTCATCATTTGGTTCCTGCCTTAAAGCACTTAGTATGTTTGCTACAGTGGAAAAACTACATAGTCTTTAAAAGCATAAGTTTCCGGTAACTAAAATGTGTATAATTCATCATTTTCACAGTTACAATACAAAATTCTTGCTGTCATTCTCGAGACAAAATTTTTAATTGAATTTGGATTGAAAATAAGACTTTTCATGATTGACATGGACAGCAGCCAATTGGTTGGCATCCTTCCATCTATGAAAGATGATAGACACGCAGCAAGCAATCCATTTAGGTGTACATTTGTTGATGGCTGTGAAGGCCATTCCTTGAGAGGCAGGTTCTGCCACCACTGCTGCACGTGAAGCTGCCAAGTGATGCCATGAGTTGTTTTTGACATTGGCGCTTGTTGCCAAGCTGGTCATCATGGTAGTGCACACCAGTCCACAGAATGTGACATTTCCCTCTTTTGCCAGCTAGTGACTCCCGGGTGCGCTAGTTGAAGCTTAGGGCCTTCATGTCACGTTTGCAAGCATCCTTGAAGCAGAGCTTTGGGTGTCCTACTGGTTGTCTGGTCCAGGCTACTTCACCATACAGAAGGTGAATGGGTATGTGATCGTCTTCTATCCTGCAGATGTGCCTAATCCACCAAAGCCGCCTCTGTTTCATTAGTGCCAACACACTTGGGAGCTCTGCCTTTGAGAGGACTGCCACATTTGTGATTTTGTCCTGCCAGGATATACCCATAATGCGCCACAGACAGCAAAGCTGGAAATTATTGAGCTTATTTTCCTGGTAGCTGTAAGTTGCCCATGTTTCACAACCATACAGCAAGGTGCTGAGAACACGGGCCTTATAAACCATCATATTGGCCCTAAGGGTCAACTTGGTGTTATCCCTGCGCGTTTTGCAAGTTGGCCAAAGGTGGTAGCTGCTTTACCGATGCGTGTATCAATCTCTGCATCAAGGGGTAGATTGTCTGTCACCGTGGACCCAAGGTAGCAGAATTTGCCAACCACTTCCAACCTGCATACGACAAAGGAAATCTACAAGCCATGTACGAAGTAACCATGAGGGCAGTTGGCCTTGCCATCACCAAAGTTGCTCCCCTGAAGTCGGCATAAGTAAGCAGATGTCCCACTGGGCTGATTAGATGAAGAACCCTCATCACTGTAGCCATTGACTGCCTAGCGAACAAAAGGGAACCCGGCAAGGACAGAATCCCGGCCAAACTGCTCAAGCAGCCAATTGGGAGAGCCCAATGTTTCAAATTCAATTCCCAGCTAGGTTTGAATTACTTAGAAAAACAAAACTAAATGCCGTTTGTCATTTTCATTGAGAAAAAGAAATCCGAGCTGGATCTGTTTTCACCTGCTTTATAACTGTTGTTGTTAATTCCAGATGTGTCTAATTATGTGTGAGGTTAAAAATTGAGCAATTCAAAATAGAAAAGTCATAGAGAGTCACAGCACTGAAACAGGCCCTTCGGCCCACTGAGTCTGTGCTGACCATCAACAAAGCGAGAGAGGAAATAGCTGGGGCTTTAACAGATATCTTTGCAGCATCCTTAAACACGGGTGAGGTCCCGGAGGACTGGAGAATTGCTAATGTTGTCCCCTTGTTTAAGAAGGGTAGCAGGGATAATCCAGGTAATTGTAGACCGGTGAGCCTGACGTCAGTGGTAGGGAAGCTGCTGGAGAAGATACTGAGGGATAGGATCTATTCCTATTTGGAAGAAAATGGGCTTATCAGTGATGGGCAACATGGTTTTGTGCAGGGAAGGTCATGCCTTACCAACTTAATAGAATTCTTTGAGGAAGTGACAAAGTTGATTGATGAGGGAAGGGCTGTAGATGTCATATACATGGACTTCAGTAAGGCGTTTGATAAGGTTCCCCATGGTAGGCTGATGGAGAAAGTGAAGTTGCATGGGGTCCAGGGTGTACTAGCTAGATGGATAAAGAACTGGCTGGGCAACAGGAGACAGAGAGTAGCAGTGGAAGGGAGTTTCTCAAAATGGAGACGTGTGACCAGTGGTGTTCCACAGGGATCCGTGCTGGGACCACTGTTGTTTGTGATATACATAAATGATTTGGAGGAAAGTATAGGTGGTCTGATTAGCAAGTTTGCAGATGACACTAAGATTGGTGGAGTAGCAGAAAGTGAAGGGGAGTGTCAGAGAATACAGCAGAATATAGATAGATTGGAGAGTTGGGCAGAGAAATGGCAGATGGAGTTCAATCAAGGCAAATGCGAGGTGATGCATTTTGGAAGATCCAATTCAAGAGTGAACTATACAATAGATGGAAAAATCCTGGGGAAAATTGATGTACAGAGAGATTTGGGTGTTCAGGTCCATTGTTCCCTGAAGGTGGCAACGCAGGTCAATAGAGTGGTCAAGAAGGCATACGGCATGCTTTCCTTCATCGGACGGGGTATTGAGTACAAGAGTTGGCAGGTCATGTTACAGTTGTATAAGACTTTGGTTCGGCCACATTTGGAATACTGCGTGCAGTTCTGGTCGCCACATTACCAAAAGGATGTAGATGCTTTGGAGAGGGTGCAGAGGAGGTTCACCAGGATGTTGCCTGGTATGGAGGGCGCTAGCTATGAAGAGAGGTTGAGTAGATTAGGATTATTTTCATTAGAAAGACGGAGGTTGAGGGGGGACCTGATTGAGGTGTACAAAATCATGAGAGGTATAGACAGGGTGGATAGCAAGAAGCTTTATCCCAGAGTGGGGGATTCAATTACTCGGGGTCTTGAGTTCAAAGTGAGAGGGGAAAAGTTTAGGGGGGATATGCGTGGAAAGTTCTTTACGCAGAGGGTGGTGGGTGCCTGGAACGCGTTGCCAGCAGAGGTGGTAGACGCGGGCACGATAGCGTCTTTTAAGATGTATCTAGACAGATACATGAATGGGCAGGAAGCAAAGAGATACAGACCCTTAGAAAATACGCGACAGGTTTAGATAGAGGATCTGGATCGGCGCGGGCTTGGAGGGCCGAAGGGCCTGTTCCTGTGCTGTAATTTTCTTTGTTCTTTGTTCACCCATTTATACTAATCCTACATTAATCATATATTCCCTACCACATCCCCACAATTCTCCTACCACCTACCTACACTAGGGGCAATTTACAATGGCCAATTTACCTATCAACCTGCAAGTCTTTGGCTCTGGGAAGAAACAAGAGCACCCGGCGGAAACCCACGAGGTCACAGGGAGAACTTGCAAACTCCGCACAGGCAGTACCCAGAACCGAACCCGGGTCACTGGAGTTGTGAGGCTGCGGTGCTAACCACTGCGTCACTGTGCCGCCACATGGATGTTTTTAATATATCAGTTGCAGCCTTGCTTACCTGCTAGTTTTGTTCTGTGGCAGGTCTAACCCTAGCACTAAAGCAGATTAACCCCAATGTGGGTGCCCGAAATTCTAATATCCTCAATCCTACCATGTACACTGATCTTCAGTCTGCTCAAACCAAAACCTAAAATGAATGCATCCAATTATCCTAACTGTAAAACAGACCCTCACCTAGTCCTGTGTCTAAAGTGAACGTGGAACCAAATTCAATCCTAAACTGACCCAATCTCTGATCTCTGACCTCTGACCTGTAGGTTAGTGAACCCCAACCCTCATCCTAACTTCTCATGCAGACGTTAACTTTAACATGAACTAAACCTACACCTCACCCTGATCACAACTGTCACTGTAATATGGATCCTAACCTTGCTCTCAACCATCACCATACAGTTTACTACAACCCAAAACTTAACATGGATTAATTCCAAAGTAAAAAACAGAAAGTTCTGGAAATACTCAACAGGTCTGGCAGCATCAGTGGAGGGAAAAAGAGTTAACGATTCAGGCCTGTGACCTTTCATCAGAACTGACTAATTCCAACTGTGCCTGTGATTTGTTGCTATTTTATCAATGCAAAATTTCAGCCAATCAGTTGCCTGTGTGATGCAGCAATTTTTCCAGGTTACATAGTGCGATGCGGGACATGCATTGGAAAAAAAAATGGAAGCTAGATTCAAGACTTTAATATATTAAGATTGATTTGATAACTCTTTTTTGTGGAGCCTGTAGTTTGTGAACAGACTGTTTCTTCAGAATGAATAGAAAACAAAGGCTGAATTTTGTGGCTAGAATTTATTTGTGTGAGCAATTTCTCTTTTTTTTTTGCCACAAGTGATTCTTGCGGTCCTGTTGGTGCTGGTGCATGTTTTAGGCTGCATTTTTCATGGTCAGGGTAACCAGTCAGTACTGTGACAGGACCAGTACCTGATACTTCAGCTCGGCAAATTGCCATGGAAACGGATGGCTGTATTCAACAATAACCTGCTTAACCCTGGATTTAAATAACAACAAAAAAATTCAAGATCCGGGAGTGCACATAAAGCACAGAGGCTAACCAAACAAAGCTCGGCCATTGTCTCCTTCGCCCACCTTCCTTTCACAGAAGCCTGACTTTATCTAGAAAGTAACCCTTTCTTGCCTAAATGGGCTAAAGCAACTGTATGAATCGTCAGTTTTATAAAACTAATTTTTTCCTGTGACAAATCGAATGTGATTATTACCCTATCTCCCTCCCCCCAAAAATATTGTTAGAATTTGTAACTGTAACTTGGGAAGTTGGAGAGATCCAAAAATGGCTTCAACATTGCAAATGCAAGAAATTAAAGTAAAACCTTATAAATCATAATTTAGAAACCTCCCTGCGTACTTTTTTTATTATCATGTTATTGCACATGCAAATCTTTGAGGCTAAGGCCATTGTAGAAATCGAAAACATAGAACATACTAGAAATGGGTAGCAGATCCATCATGATGGAAAAAGTAAAGGCAGGTCAACATTTCATCTGGACCTTTCTTCAAAGCAGAAAGTGAAACCCTATTATAGGACGGATCAAACAAAGCAGATCAGTCAAGAGTTCTTCACCATTTGCTATTTCACTGTTACTGTTTCATAGGAATCTATATTCTATCGACACTTTTGCCTGACTGTTCAGAGTTTGAGAGATTGATGCTATACCAATTTCTTGGCACTGCCCTCCCCATTGGTATTCCGAGCTGGTGCTGTTTTCCCTTGGGTGCCAGGCAGAAGCAAGGTCAGTGAACTTGATGATATTTACAAAACCCTCGAAAAAGTGGGTGTCCGAACAAGGTAAAATGGTGCTTTTATATCCCAAATAGAGCTGATAGCTTGTATGAGATTAAAACACTTTTGGGCTTAGTGCTTGCCATGCAACAGTGTCATTACATTGGTGAAGAAGGGGCAGTGAAGTAGACCACATAGTTGCTGAGGTGTGGGCTCCCAGCCGTTCAGTGTCACATCACTGATAACAGTGAGCAGTAGCGAAAGGAGCTTATTGGTCGCCAAGCTACTTATATTGATCGCCTACACCTTCAGTGGAAGTTTGATGTTGTGTGTGCAGTGATTCCAGCTACTGTGTGTGTGTGTTTGCGTGCGTGCGCGCGCAGTATTGTGCAATATGGAAGCTAAGGCTGATGGAAGAAAATCACATTGGAGACCCCAGCCTGGGAAAAGCTGTGAAGATGATGACCACGTTTTGTAAATAAGTTATATATTGAACATACAATATCTGCCTTGCCATGTTTTGTTGAGGAGAAAACTATCATCATGCCTCACCTTGGAGTATAAGTTTAAAAAGAATGATCTAAGGTGTTTGGTTGCTAAATTGGGTAATTTCATCCAATGCAGTGCATTATGATATTTTTATTTTCTGAGCATCATTGACTTGTTCCATTTCTTGGCAGGTATGCAAACTCATCTATTGGGCGCAGTTCAGTTCGACTGAAAACCTTGTTCACAATGAGCTGTTGTGAGACATGTTTAATATAGATAAAAGGAACTGTGATGCAAAAGCATATTGATGGTGGATTGTGTCCAGGGTCTTCCATTTGTTAAAGTTCTGATCTTGGCTGCGTTGAATGAGTGGAAGGACTATGAAACTATCAGACTGTATCACCACCCTCACTCTTAGAGATTGTATAAAACATGAAGACGACCTTAAAAAAATATGGGGATAAACTAAGATGTCCAGGTTGCTCACGTAGAAAGCATCGAGGTACCTGGGAAATGAGAGTTTATAAGCTATGTTTTAATCAAGCCCAATTTGCACCTGCAACGTAAAAGCCCTTGAGTGTCTAATCTCCACAATGATGCCAGACCAGTGTCTGCTAAGTTCTTTAAACACCTTTTGTTTATCTTCTTTGATGAATTAACAGTTAAATATCTTTTGCAGCCCACCAGTAATTCCATAATTTATTCAGTTGCATTTTTCCATAGTTATTCACTGATCTAGCTATTCACCAATGCAGGGAATTTCCTTTAGTAGGAGTGGGCATGTTGTGGGCAGCACTGAGCTCCCATTGTACTTGGGTTTGAGAGATTGTTTAAATATAATAACTGAACACTGGCATTCTACAGGAGTGAAAATTCAAATACTATAGAATTCTGAGGCATAAACAGAAAACGCTAAAAACACTCAGCAAGTTGGATAGCAGCTGAAAAGAAAGGGCAAATGTTGAGGTTTCAGGCATAGACCCTCAAGAGAACTGGAAGATGTGCAGATGAACAGCCTATGAGGTGGCACATAGCGAGGGAAAGGGGGGTGCTCTCCAACACCCAGGCTGCAATACAAAAATAACTTTTGATTCATATGGTACTTGCAAAAGCAAACATCAATAAAGGAGTCTGTTAGCATCACTGTAGTACAGTAATGTCGTAGTCTTCAGCAATGAAAAGAAAGATTTGCATTTATATAGCGCTTTTCACAACATCAGACATCTCAAAATGCTTTACAGCCAATTAAGTACTTTTGAAGAGTAGTCACTGTTGTAATGTAGGAAACGTGGCAGGCACTTTGCAAACAGCAAACGCCCGCAAACAACAATGAGATAATGCCCAGATAATCTATTTTTGTGATGTTGATTGAGGGATAAATATTGGCCAGGACACTGGGGATAACTCCTCTACTCTTCTTCCAAATAGTGCCATGGAATCTTTAACATGCACCTGAACAGGTGGATGGGGCCTCAGTTTAACTTCTCATCCAAAAGACAACTCCGCAGGCAATGCAGCACTCCCTCTATTGCACTGAAGTGTCAGCGTATATTCTGGCTGATTTGTTCTTGCACATAGGACAATCCACATTAAAAGATAGAGACATAAAATACCGCCCTGAAGCTTCAATTACCACCTCCCTGTCCTCCCCCCAACACCCCTGAAAAATCCAAAGCAGGATTTGCTGTTGTGTGTGCTATACAGCTGGTAATGAACCCTGTGTTGTTCCTCCCAGTGGAGAATGTTAGTGTGGGAATTCTCATTGGCATGAAGTTCAGTCCTTTGCAGAAATATGTGAAGCTTGCGATTTGTGCATAGTTTGGAATCCAGTTACAGTACATTTCAATCTGATCTTTAACATTGAGTGAGTTCTTATTGACAGAATTGTAAGGAATGTCAAATCCTTAGAGGATTCCTTGCAGGAGCGGCATTTAGAATCTGCGAAAAACGTCCTAAAGCTCTTTAAAAATTGTCCATATTGAAGAGATTGTTACCATGACAGTTTTAAAAATGGTCATAAAAGCACCTATGCTAACAACATTACAAAAACTGAAGACCAGAAATGTACCAGAAGCGGTTAGTGGTGACTGTAGTTTACCTCAGCTCCCTCAGATAGAGGATAAAATTAGCCAAGATTCCTGATTCTAACCAAAGTGACTCCTGCTGGACGCTTTGTGTGTGTGTGTATGGATGTTGTGTGAAGGCTGGGTGATACTCGGTGATGCCCTCATTGTCGAACAGCCTGCCAATAGTTATCCTCTACCTGATGAATGAACAATTGGCCAATAAACTGCAGTGTTGCCCATGACACTGGAAATGTAACCCAGCATAAGTCAGCACCTTCAGGATTGGAGGACACAAATGAGGAGAACATATTCTTGTATGCTGCAGTGAGGGGCCACTATTATAAGCTGCTGTTAAATTGATTTTCTTTGAATCTACTAGTTTGGAAACCTGTGAATTTTATGGAGTTGTGTTACTGTGAAATGCTTACTTGGGAAGTTCTGCTGTTTTATTGCTTCAGCCTTTATTGGCTATCAGGGAACTTTGTCTTAGAGAGAGAGACTGAACCAAACGGTGCTAAGACTAGGGTGGTCCAGAATATAAACTTGATATTGGTAATCATTAAAATCCTTCTTGCCTAAATAGTATACATCCAGAACTCTGACACTAACAGTACACTGAACAGCTGCTTATGAAACCTAATGTTCAAAGTCCAGAATTTTGTAGCTCACCTGTTTATATGCTACCCTGTTTTTTTTTAAACGGATAACAGCATGGGTTGGAATAGATAACACAAGGACCTAAACTGAAGTTCAAGACTTGACCTCAATAGGAAGCAGAAATGGGTTTAAGATTCGCTTGCTATTTAAAGTGGGATCTTAACATTTTGCACATATATTAATAGAGGAGTCATTGCTGGTTGGAATTAATTTTGCTGTTGATCTTTCAAGGAGAGATCTTCCTGCACTATGTAGCCACCAACACTCAATTCAGTGAAGAAGGATGCCTGCTGCTCCCCAATCCGCTCCCTGTACCTCCCTGCTGCTCCCCAATCTGCTCCCTGTACCTCCCTGCTCCTCCCCAATCCACCCCCCCACTCCGCTCCCTGTACCTCCCTGCTGCTCCCCAATCTGCTCCCTGTACCTCCCTGCTCTCTTACTGCTCCTCCCCAATCCACCCCCCCCACTCCACCCCCCCACCACTCCGCTCCCTGTACCTCCCTGCTCCTCCCCAATCCACCCCCCCACTCCGCTCCCTGTACCTCCCTGCTCCTCCCCAATCCACCCCCCCCACTCCGCTCCCTGTACCTCCCTGCTCCTCTCCAATCCACCCCCCACTGCCCCCCACTCCGCTCCCTGTACCTCCCTGCTCCTCCCCAATCCACCCCTCCCCCCACTGCCCCCCACTCCACCCTGTACCTCCCTGTTCCTCCCCACTCCACTCCCTGTACCTCCCTGCTCCTCCCCACTCCTGCCCCCACTGCTCTCTACTCCACTCCCTGTACCTCCCTGCTCCTCCTCACTCCACCCCCCACTGCTCCCTACTCCACTCCCTGTACCTTCCTGCTCCCTCCCTGCTCCTCCCCACTCCACTCCCCCCCGCCCCCCCCCCCCCACTCTGCTGCCTGCTGCTCCCCTCTAACTGTGTTCACCATTGCCAGTCGCTTGATACTAGCAAAGTTTGAGATCTTTCGAGTGGCTTTTTATAGGTATGAGGTCTAGGCATCTCATGGTGGAAGACAGAGTGTTGCTTTTTTTTTTGAGATTAGACTCCTTATGCATTTTCCCCTCCCCTTTCTTCCTCTCCCTCTCAGAAAGCACTAGCACTCTGCTTGTGCCTTGGCTCAGTGGCTACCTAAACTACACCAATCAGGTATGTGGGGGAACACAGATGTGAATTCACATAGTATCCCCACTGTGTCATTCTGTTTTAGTGCTCTACTCTTTCCAGTTAGTCTAGCAAAACTGGGAGAAGGCACATTACTTGTGATTAAATCCTGGGAATCTGCTCTGTCCCCCACCACCACTTCACACACATCAAAGGGGATACATGCATCTCTCCTATCTGAACTAGACCAGGCCCTTAAGGCAAAGGATGGACAACCTGCCATCCAGTCTCATTTAGACTTGTCTGTTCTGACCCTGGTGGCAAAATTTTGTCTTAGTTAATACAAGGTGTATATTCTTGTTACAGAGAGCAGAAATGGCATTTTACATTTTCCTCTACAGTTTTAAATAGCTTATTATAATCTCTTTCTGTGGCCATTGCACCCACAAAGTCTCCTCTTCAGTTTACAGCATACTTGAGTTTCAAGGCATATGACAATGGAGCAATTAGTGAGAAAGTAACTGATATTGCACAATACATTTTTGACCTTTCAAGATCACTTTGCTAAATTCAAGTTACTGAAGTCCTACAATTATTTGTGTTGAGTCTTCAGAAATATTTTATGACTTAAGGATTTTCAGCTACACTTAAAAGCTTGAGTGCACAAGACAGAACATTACCATACTTATACATTTATATATGGCACAATGAAGGCTTTTGTCTCCCAAAACAAGTACAGCAAACAGCTTGACAGAAAAATGAGTAAGCAAGTCGTATAGACAAACTGAGAACATTTAAATGATAAATATGAGAGAAATGAGGCATAAGAAGGTTGCTGAGGGAAGTTTTCGATTACTGCTTCCAGTACATATGGAAGGATGAATGGGTCTGGAGGAACCCTACCTGATTAAATAAGATGATATTCAAGGGTTTTTGGGGAATGTGACAAGGGCAGTCACTCAGAGTTGCTGTTAAACATCTCTCTCCGACAACGTATGTTGGCAGTTCTGAGCATGAACCTATGTCCTATGGCTCCATAACACAATATCGAATATCTATACAATGATTTTGCTTCCCCACCATGGTGCATTGTTCTGCAAATAAAACTTTATAAAAGCTGCCCTGCCTTTACTCAATGCTGATCTGTTTTAGAGGTCGGTGTTTGAGGTTGGTGTTGATCGAATGTTACCTTTGACACTTGTTGAATAAATCTTCAGTGGAACCCTGTTCAATCACAGTGATGGTGTGCCTTGTTGCCCCTTCGTTACTTTTAGCTGCAGCTAGTGTGCTTTCTATTGGCTTATATTCAACCGGTGAGAGGCTGTTTGGTATTTGCAGGGTTAATGCACACCAGTTTGAATTGTTGGCTTAGATCCAATATTTGGATCTGCAGAATACAAGATGACTGACCAGCTCAGATGAAAGAAAATGTTTAGCAGAAGAAAGGAAAAGCTTTTCACGTCTGGTTCCTTGGCTCTTTGATGGCATTAGTGGTTTTTGAAGAGCAACTGAGCTGGCCTGAGTTAAAGGGGCAATCTCAGTAATAACTCACTGCTAATATATAAATGTTGGAAAGGATGAAGAGAAAAGCAGCAAGACTGATCTCAAGTGTAAAGGGGGCAGAGTAAGGAGACAATTTGAAAAGATTGAGGAGATGATCATTGAAATATATAACATATTAAATGATAGGGTTAACAAGGATATTACTCCAAAGTGAATTGGGGTATAGGACCATAGAATAATTGAAATTGCTGTTACTTGTAACTACTGCTACCAGGAGATCTGCTGTCATGGGAGGCTACACTCGTCTTTCTTGCGCCATCTTCATACATCCGCTAACTTGTCTGCAGCCACTTTGTGACGTCCATCATCTGTGCCTAGGTTGACCCCTCTTTCTGCTGCCCGCTACTTTGCCCTCTAGAAGAGATCGCTGCAGCTTTTCAGCTCTGATCAAATGGCCGAATTACTGACATTTTCTTTTCTGGATGTCCCTTTTTAGAGTTCTTTTTGCTCTTGCAATTTCAAGCACCTCTTGATTTGTCTTATGGTCTGTATAAGGAATTTTAAGTATACACCTTCGCATCCACATTTGAAAGACTTCTATTTTCTTCCACGGATCTTTACTTATTGTCCAGGTTTCTAAGGCATACAGGAAAGTGGATAGAGTGTAGCATCTTATGAGTATTTTCCTTGTTAAAACTTGAGCTTTCTTGTTAGCACAGCCATCGTCTTTACAAAATTACTTCTATCTCTATTCTTATTCCGACTTCGGCATCACATCTACCATCTTCTGTTATCATTTGTCCTAAATAGATAAACTTGTTTCATCGCAACACCATCCACTTCAATCTTCATTCTGCCAGTTCTGATAAAGGGTCACTGACCTGAAACGTTAATTCTGCTTCTCTCTCCACAGATGCTGCCAGACCTGTTTAGTTTTTCCAGCACTCTTCTGTTTTTATTTCAATCTTCACTCTGATTTCTTCTAATGTATTCATTCTAACTACCATTGTTTTTGTCTTTTTGGTGTTTGTACTCAATCCATATTCTAAACTTCTGGATTTTACTCGCTCTACAGTTTTTTGTAGGGTCTTTTCAGTAATTAAAATTACTGAAAAATAAATGTAAAACCCATATCGGGAAGAAATTATTTAGCTGCAACGATAAATGTGTGAAGTAATCTGCTTTCGGGGGGAGTAGAGAGGAAAGCATTAGGGACGTTCACAGTGTAGTTGTTTGCGAATTAGGGAATTGGAGGGATGAACTTTGGGCCAGCTGGGAGTTTTTCATCCTTGACTTTTCCTTTGCTCTTTAATTACTGTGAATTTATTATTCCACCAAGGGTGACCGAAAACTTTGAGCATTATCTTTATATGTAGTCAGCAATGGGTGGGGCAATGTGTTTGCGCTGTTGAACTATGAAAGTCTGATAACCTGTACAAGTCACACAAGTGAACTAACTTTATAGAAGTTCCTGCTATGGGAAGTGTTGAAAGAGAGCTGCTTAAAAATGGATGATTGGAGCTAGGTACCAGTGGCTAGAGGTGGGCTTACTGAATTGGAGGCTGTGCATATTCATTCCAGGGTCTCTGGACAAAAGAGGCCTAGTGGTATCTAATGATTACTTCAAACAACTCTCCTGATAATTAATCCTTTTGGCAGGGGGAAGGGATATATCATGCTATATTTATTGTGTCTGTGCTTCCACCCTTTAAAACACTCGGGGCTCTGTATGGTGGACCAGGAAGCAAAGCTGGTACTGTTAATATGCTGTTCTGAAGACAGAAATATTAAAGGTTTTACCTTCTGGTGTAATTAAGTAAGAATATCAGGTAATGCCTCTACTGTACAGGTTGTTGAAGGCAGGCCAGCTAATTCACAATCATATGGTCCATTTAGCTGCTAAGCCATCGGGGGAGCTATGCTGAGCTGTGTAGCATCAGTAAACTGCACTTGAGTGTGAGTATGTTGAAGGGGTGGGGGAGACTTGGATTGAGCACTTTAATTATTCAAGTCTCTCTCTGCAAGTTGAGGATACTGAAGGTAATTATCTTTGGCCTTGTTCCCTAGCAAGTTTAACTTTAAATAAACAGCAACAGTATTCCTCGAAATGCTGTGTTACCATGGGATTTCAGAAAGGGTCAGTTCCTGCAATAGCTGGTTCGAAAGCTGGTCCTCTTAGGTCACTTTATTAGATGCTGAGGCTGATATTGTATCAGTTTAGTGTGGATACTATGAGATATGCCTTTGGCAATTCTGTTTTTTAAAATAACTTTGAAACTGCAGTAGTCAGTAATGCTACACCAACCCCTAGAAACCATGTGACAACCACTGGAGTAATTGGTAAGGTTTAATCAGAGATGTCTGTTCCACCTAATCCTGCTGATTACTCAACAAATCATCTGTTGTGCTAAGCGGAGAAAGAGCTTTCTTTCCAGCTGGTAGAACTGTGAGCTCCTCCCCAGTCAGCGCTGTACCCATGAATAATAGCATCTGCTACAGCTGGCTGGTGGCAGGCTCGAAAGACAATGCACAGCATGTGTGGTTTCTGATGAGAGTCCTGACGGGTGCAGCGACTGAGGGGCAGTGGGAGCTGATCTTAAACCATAAGACCTGACCTAGCAGCAGTCTGTAACCTCAGGGGGCTGAGGAGTTCATTTCCTAAATTGGGGACCTGGAGTCTGTAACTGGAGCCACTTCTGTATTGTTCTTTTAATGTGAATGCTCGGAGCCTGGATTCTGTAAGCCGGCTTCTGACTTTTGTGCTACTGAGTCAGGTTTTCGATGACCTGTGTCAGACTAGAGTTGTTTTATTATTAGTAAAAAAGGACTTGCATTTATACAGCATCAATCGTGACCATAGGATGTCCCAAAGTGCTGTACAGCCAATTAAATATTTTTGAAGTGTAATCACTGTTATAATGTAGGAAACGTGGCAGCCAATTTGTGCACAGCAAGCTCCCACAAACAGCAATGTGATAATGACCAGATAATCTGTCCTTGTGATGTTGATTAAGGGATAAAGATTGGTCAGGACACTAGGGAGAACTCCCCTGCACTTTCTTGAAGAAATACCATGAAATCTTTTACATTCACCTGAAGCCTTGGTTTAACATCTCATCCAAAAGATAGCACCTCCAATAGTGCAGCATTCCCTCAGTACTACACTGGAGTGTCAGTTTTTTTTGTGCTCAAGTCCTGGATTGGGACTTGAATCCACAACCTTCTCACTCGGAGGCAAGAGTGGTACCAGCTGAGCCAAGTAAGTCTGCTGGAGTTCCTTAAGTGCGGCTCTTGCACAGCTTGTTGCAAACCCTGTGTAAAACTGCCCAGACCCACTAAGAATCCTTGTTTGGAAAACGTGTCCAAAATGTGAGCCTTCATGGCAGCCAGTCTTGGTGTGCCCCAACGGTCTTGCATTTGGCTTGCAGCAACCTATACACAACCTGCAATTGGAGAATCTGGCAGCAATCGCTGAGCTCTCCTATAATATAAAAGCACATTGATTGTGAGTCTGTTGCTGATCTATGAAGACCGGTTTAACAGCATAAATAGCAGGCACCTGCTCCCAAAAGAAGGCTGAACCGAGAACCTGGCCCCTTAGCAGGACAAGGAGGAATTGATCTTTTACTGAGCACAAACTCACCCATTTTAAATGTGACATTTGTCAGGCTCTTGTGATGCACAGGGCAGTCCAACAGGAAGTTTAATGATGTGAAACTGAAATGTCAGAGGCTAGATTCTGACGTGCCTGTGGTGGCTAATTATTTTCATGGCTATTGTAAGTTTATCCACTCCTATGAATCGTACCATTCTGTTTTTGTTTTCCCCACTCAAACAAAACTGTCAGAGGAAAGAGTACTGCACCTAAAAAAAGGGGAGCTTGACTGACTGTGGTTGGAGGTTGGAAAATGTCATCAGGAAGCTGCTATAAACTGAGCTGTGTGTTTGGAGAACCCCAGCAGTGTCAGGAATGCAGAGCCTTGGTTAATTAAAACTTCAATCTCCTTGTGATATCAGTGAATCTGCAGAAAATAACTCGTCAATTCACTCTGGCATCTGGATAAGAGTTTTTTCTGTGTCTTGTTGCCTCAAGAGTTTAATGACAAATCATTAGAATCTAAATGTGCAGCTGGAAGAGGTGTAGTCTGTTTTCAGACTCCTTGAAAACCATGCCCCCTCTCCTTTCACTCTCGCCCGTTCCAGAAGTGTTCACACACAACGTGGATGAAGACAGCTGTGTAAATCAAGGGCCAACTAAGATTGGAGTCCTGCTTTGACTAAGGGCTGGCAACTTACTGGATGTTGACTTAATTATTCCTGTCACATTAATTCTTCTCACAGATCTGCTCATTCTGGCTGGTTGTGTGTTTGTTTTTTCTGTTGGTTTTTAGATACCAGAGCTGAGATGCACATTGCCCATTTTTTAATACCTTACATTATCATGTTAGTTGTGAAGTGATGCTACAGTAACTGAATAAACAACAGTAGTGTTGCCATTGGAATGAAGAATGCCCTATGTTAACATAATAGATAATTCCTTGGATGTTATTACATTGCATATGATACTGATTGGGGTTGGAAGGAACGAGTGTGAAGTAGGTTGATATGTTGATCTGTCTGTTTTGAGTACCATACTTGTGGCTCAAAGAATGTTGTCTTCCTTTAAACCATTATGTAAATGATGAAATCTGGATTATAAATTGCTTGACTATATTTTATGGTCACCCACTCCCCATTTTCAACCTCTCTCTCCTCTCCAAAGTTCTTGCAGTGTTGCCGCCTCCCAAAATCCATACCGATCTTTGTTGCAATTCCATGTTTAACTCTCTCCAATCATGTTTCTGCTCCTGCCATAGTACTGCAATGGCCCAAATCAAAGTCACAAATATGTCTGTAACTATGACCATAGTGTATTTTCCTGCCACATTCTCCTCTACCTCTCCTGCAGCCTATGGTATGATCGACCACATTATCCTCATTGAATGCCTCTCTTCCAATGGCCAGTTCAGTGGGCCAGCCCTTGTTTGGGTCCATTTTTGTCTTTATTTTTATAACCAGAGCATTTCCAGCAATGATTTCAATTCCTACCCTTGCACCATTACCTCTGGAGTCTCCCTTTTCCCTTCCTCTCCCCTCCCTCATCCACACACTGAGCCCCTGAGCAACATCATCTTAAGAAACGCAACTCGGTCTCTCGACCCCTTCTTGCAAAACCTCCACAGCTTCTGTGCAGTAAGACTGATTGTCCAATATCTTGTTGTGAGTGAGCCACAAATTCCTCCAGTTAAACCTTGGGAAAGCCGAAGCTAATGTCTTCGGCCCTTACCAAAAACTCTACATCTTTGCCACCGATTCCATTCTCCTCTCCGGCCACTGTCAGATTGAACTAGACTGTTCACAACTTCAGTGCTCTATTTCACCCAGAGCTGAGCTTCAGACCCCATACTCTCTCCACCACAAAGACAGCTTACTTTCTTCTATGTAACACTGCCCATCTCTGTACCAACATTAAGTACTCTCAGGTCAGCTGCAGCGCATGTTACTTTTCCATTTTCCATATCAGCCATCCTGTGGCCTCTCACAGTGAGGTTGTCAGTGCCAGATTAGCAATAAGTTTGTGCTGTGGCCTTTGCCGATTTGGCTGGATTGAGACTTGGGCCAGAATTTTACACCACCTCAGTTAGCCGGATGGAAGCAGGGAGGGTGGTGTAATGTAGACGTGAAAGACCATTCAGGAATACCTGGCGGCCTTCCAGCGAGCTGGGGCGCGGGAGCCTGACAATCAGGCACAGGGTGCTTCTGCAATTATCCCCATGACCCTAACGCCTCCCCCCTTCCACCTCCCCCCCCCCCCCCCCTCCACCCACAGGACCCGAGACGCTTCCCCCCTCCCCCCCCCCGTCACCCACAGGACCCGAGGTGCTTCCCACCCCTTCCCCCTTCCCACCCCTTCCCCCTTCCCACCCCTTCCCCCTTACCACCCCTTCCACCTTCCCACCCCTTCCACCTTCCCACCCCTCCCCCTTCCACCCCACCCCTCCCCCTTCCACCCCACCCCTCCCCCTTCCACCTTCCCACCCAACCCCTTCCACCTTCCCACCCCTTCCACCTTCCCACCCCTTCCACCTCCCCACCCCCATCCCCCTTCCCACCCCTCCCCCATCCCCCTTCCCACCCCTCCCCCATCCCCCTTCCCACCCCCCCATCCCCCAACCCATCCCTTCCCACCCCTCCCCTTCCCCCCCACCCCTCCACTTCCCCCCCACCCCTCCACTTCCCCTTCCCCCCCCTCCACTTCCCCTTCCCCCCCCTCCACTTCCCCTTCCCCCCCCTCCACTTCCCCTTCCCCCCCTCCACTTCCCCTTCCCCCCCCTCCACTTCCCCTTCCCCCCCCCTCCACTTCCCCTTCCCCCCCCCTCCACTTCCCCTTCCCCCCCCCTCCACTTCCCCTTCCCCCCCCCTCCACTTCCCCTTCCCCCCCCCTCCACTTCCCCTTCCCCCCCCTCCACTTCCCCTTCCCCCCCCTCCACTTCTCCTTCCCCCCCCTCCACTTCTCCTTCCCCCCCCTCCACTTCCCCTTCCCCCCCCTCCACTTCCCCTTCCCCCCTCTCCCCTTCCCCCCTCTCCCCTTCCCTCCCTCCTCTCCCCTTCCCCCCCCCCTCCGCTCCCCCCCCTCCTCTCCCCCGCTCCCCCCCCTCCTCTCCCCCGCTCCCCCCCCTCCGCTCCCCCCCTCCCCCCCTCCTCTCCCCCGCTCCCCCCCCCCTCCTCTCCCCCGCTCCCCCCCCCTCCTCTCCCCCGCTCCCCCCCTCCTCTCCCCCGCTCCCCCACCTCCTCTCCCCCGCTCCCCCACCCTCCTCTCCCCCGCTCCCCCACCCTCCTCTCCCCCGCTCCCCCACCCTCCTCTCCCCCGCTCCCCCACCCTCCTCTCCCCCGCTCCCCCACCCTCCTCTCCCCCGCTCCCCCACCCTCCTCTCCCCCGCTCCCCCACCCTCCTCTCCCCCGCTCCCCCCCCTCCTCTCCCCCGCTCCCCCCCTCCTCTCCCCCGCTCCCCCCCCGTCCTCTCCCCCGCTCCCCCCCCGTCCTCTCCCCCGCTCCCCCCCCGTCCTCTCCCCCGCTCCCCCCCCGTCCTCTCCCCCGCTCCCCCCCCGTCCTCTCCCCCGCTCCCCCCCCGTCCTCTCCCCCGCTCCCCCCCCCCCCCGTCCTCTCCCCCGCTCCCCCCGTCCTCTCCCCCGCTCCCCCCCTCCTCTCCCCCGCTCCCCCCCCTCCTCTCCCCCGCTCCCCCCCCTCCTCTCCCCCGCTCCCCCCCCTCCTCTCCCCCGCTCCCCCCCCTCCTCTCCCCCGCTCCCCCCCCTCCTCTCCCCCGCTCCCCCCCCGTCCTCTCCCCCGCTCCCCCCCCCGTCCTCTCCCCCGCTCCCCCCCCAGTCCTCTCCCCCGCTCCCCCCCCCCCCGTCCTCTCCCCCGCTCCTCCCCCCCCGTCCTCTCCCCCGCTCCCCCCCCTCCTCTCCCCCGCTCCCCCCTTCCTCTCCCCTCCCCCCTTCCTCTCCTCTCCCCCCTTCCTCTCCTCTCCCCCCTTCCTCTCCTCTCCCCCCTTCCTCTCCCCTCCCCCCTTCCTCTCCCCTCCCCCCTCCTCTCCCCTCCCCCCTCCCCTCCCCCCTCCTCTCCCCTTCCCCCTCCTCTCCCCTTCCCCCTCCTCTCCCCTTCCCCCTCCTCTCCCCTTCCCCCCCCTCTCCCCTTCCCCCCCCCTCTCCCCTTCCCCCCCCCTCTCCCCTTCCCCCCCCCTCTCCCCTTCCCCCCCCCTCTCCCCTTCCCCCTCCTCTCCCCTTCCCCCTCCTCTCCCCTTCCCCCTCCTCTCCCCTTCCCCCTCCTCTCCCCTTCCCCCTCCTCTCCCCTTCCCCCTCCTCTCCCCTTCCCCCTCCTCTCCCCTTCCCCCTCCTCTCCCCTTCCCCCTCCTCTCCCCTTCCCCCTCCTCTCCCCTTCCCCCTCCTCTCCCCTTCCCCCCCCTCTCCCCTTCCCCCCCCTCTCCCCTTCCCCCCCCTCTCCCCTTCCCCCTCCTCTCCCCTTCCCCCTCCTCTCCCCTTCCCCCTCCTCTCCCCTTCCCCCTCCTCTCCCCTTCCCCCTCCTCTCCCCTTCCCCCTCCTCTCCCCTTCCCCCTCCTCTCCCCTTCCCCCTCCTCTCCCCTTCCCCCTCCTCTCCCCTTCCCCCTCCTCTCCCCTTCCCCCTCCTCTCCCCTTCCCCCTCCTCTCCCCTTCCCCCTCCTCTCCCCTTCCCCCTCCTCTCCCCTTCCCCCTCCTCTCCCCTTCCCCCTCCTCTCCCCTTCCCCCTCCTCTCCCCTTCCCCCTCCTCTCCCCTTCCCCCTCCTCTCCCCTTCCCCCTCCCCCTCCTCTCCCCCTCCCCCTCCTCTCCCCCTCCCCCTCCTCTCCCCTTCCCCCTCCCCCTCCTCTCCCCTTCCCCCTCCCCCTCCTCTCCCCTTCCCCCTCCCCCTCCTCTCCCCTTCCCCCTCCCCCTCCTCTCCCCTTCCCCCTCCCCCTCCTCTCCCCTTCCCCCTCCCCCTCCTCTCCCCTTCCCCCTCCTCTCCCCTTCCCCCTCCTCTCCCCTTCCCCCTCCTCTCCCCTTCCCCCTCCTCTCCCCTTCCCCCTCCTCTCCCCTTCCCCCTCCTCTCCCCTTCCCCCTCCTCTCCCCTTCCCCCTCCTCTCCCCTTCCCCCTCCTCTCCCCTTCTCCCTCCTCTCCCCTTCTCCCTCCTCTCCCCTTCCCCAGCCCCCCTCTCCCCTTCCCCAGCCCCCCTCTCCCCTTCCCCAGCCCCCCTCTCCCCTTCTCCAGCCCCCCTCTCCCCTTCTCCAGCCCCCCTCTCCCCTTCCCCAGCCCCCCTCTCCCCTTCCCCAGCCCCCCTCTCCCCTTCCCCAGCCCCCCTCTCCCTTCCCCAGCCCCCCTCTCCCTTCCCCAGCCCCCCTCTCCCTTCCCCAGCCCCCCTCTCCCTTCCCCAGCCCCCCTCTCCCTTCCCCAGCCCCCCTCTCCCTTCCCCAGCCCCCCTCTCCCTTCCCCAGCCCCCCTTTTCCCTTTCCCTCCCCAGCCCCCCTTTTCCCTTTCCCTCCCCAGCCCCCCTTTCCCTTCCCCAGCCCCCCTTTCCCTTCCCCAGCCCCCCTTTCCCTTCCCCCCACACCCCTTTCCCTTCCCCCCACACCCCTTTCCCTTCCCCCCACACCCCTTTCCCTTTCCCCCCCACACCCCCCTTCCCTTTCCCCCCCACACCCCCCTTCCCTTTCCCCCCCACACCCCCCTTCCCTTTCCCCCCCACACCCCCCTTCCCTTTCCCCCCCACACCCCCCTTCCCTTTCCCCCCCACAGCCCCCTTTCCCTTTCCCCCCCACACCCCCCTTTCCCTTTCACCCCCCACCCCCTTTTCCCCCCTTCCCCATCCCCCCTTCCCCATCCCCCCTTCCCCCTTCCCCATCCCCCCTTCCCCCTTCCCCATCCCCCCTTCCCCATCCCCCCTTCCCCTTCACCCCACCCCGGGCTGCAGCCGATCTGCCCAGTGAAGCAAACCAAACTTACCCCAGTCCCAGCTCCATGTCTTCAGCTGGGATGCTGTTCCAGCCCTGGCCATCACTCCCAGTGGCGCTTCTGGGACTAAGAGCTGCTGGCCCAATGATTGGGTGGAAATCCCACCTCTGAACAGTTGCAGCCAGGGGCCCATAAAATGCGGCCTAGATTCCCAGGCTGGGCGGATGCGGGATCGCCACCGACTTTTAGATTGCGGGCCAGCTCCCATCTACCCGTAGTAAAATCCAGCCCTTGGTAAATGTCAGATTGTTAGTCAGCAGGGAGAAAAGACCTTTACCTCATTTGGATTGGGATCGATTTAAACTTTGGTTCCAAAGCTCAATGTCTAACATAATAAATTAATTAGTTCCCCACCTTTTCTTGCTAATATGCCACTATATCTTAACACGAGGCTTGTATTCCTTTGAATATGGAAGATTAAGGGGTGATCTAATTGAGGTGTTTAAGAAGATCAAAAGATATGCTGGAGAGAAACTATTTCCTCTGGTTCGGGAGTCCAGAAAAAGGGGGCAAAGCCTTAAAATTAGAACTAGGCTGTTTAGGGTGATCTCAGAAAGCACTTCTTCACACACTGTCTGGTGGAAATCTGGAACACTGATGCCAACCGCCCCTCCTCCCCCAAAAGAAGCAGTTGAGGCTAGGTCAATTGAACGTGTTAAAACTGAGATTGATAAATTTTTGTTAGGCAAGGGTAATTTCAAATTCAATTTATTTCTTGCTTGATCTGTAATACATCTCAGCCCTTGATTGTTTGCTAAAACAGCTCATTTCAATTGTGAAAAAGAGATTGATGAGACTGCACTTGGAAATTTTTGCAGTGTTGTGCACCTTACCTTCAAAAAGACATTGATGTATTGGTGAGGGTTCTGAGAAGAGAAGAACAATTTGAGCTTTGGATCTGTATTCTGAATTGTCTCACAATTGAATTTGAGTTTATTAGAGGGAAGGAGGAAGGTTGACAGGGAACTTGATATTTAACATGCTAAAAAGCATAAATACAGTATGTAGGCTGTACAAAACTCAGCGCAGAACCAAGAAGGTGCAAGTAAAAACATTGGTGAACTTTGACTGAGGCTAGTGATTGAGTCTCAGTGTAATGAGCTGAGTGAAGGTAGGGTAAAATCAGATTAACATTTTGCCTTCCATTGCACAGTAATAGAAATGTACGTTAAAAAATCTTGCATTTATATAGTGCCCATCATGACCCCAGGACATCCCAAAGCACTTTACAGCCAGTGATGCTATTGTTGATTGGCCAGCTAAATTTGTCTGAAGTAGAATACACTGTAGTTAGACTAACTAGTTAGACTAGGATTCCTAGTCAGCTAGAAAGAAAGACTTGCTTTGAAATAGCACATTTCACGACCTCCGGACATCTCAAAGTGCTTTACACCCAGTAAGTATTTTTGAGGTGAAGTCATTGTGGTAATGTAGGAAACTTGGCAGCCAGCCAATTTCCACACAGTGATCTCCCACAAACAGCAATTAATTAAAGGGCCAGGTGAGCTGTTTTAAATGTTGGCTGAGGGATAAATGTTGGCCAGGAGAACACCCCTGCTCCTCTTCAAGTACTGACGTGGGATTTTTTTATGTTCACCTGAGAGGGCAGACAGACCCTCTGTTTAATAACTCCTCTGAAAAATAGCACCTCTGACAATTCAGCACTCTCTCAGTACTGCCAAAATATGCCAACCTAGTTTGTATTCTATATCTCTGGATGAGTCACAGAATCCAATCAAAAGCCACCAGTGATGTATTAATTAGCTCCATTAAAAAGAAGCTGGATAAATATCTGGTTAAGAATAGGATTCAAGGTTATAATGACAACTATAGACATAGGAGACAAAATATCTCTAGAATATTGTCTGGCTACCGTTGAGTACTATTGATTGTAATGTTAGACTAATATCCTGGACTTTGTTTCAATTATGTTTGGAGGTCAGGATAAGACGTCAGGCATTTGCTGCCCCTTTTTGCTTGCAGCTAGAGCTTCGCTCAGAGTTGGCTATGTGCAAATTATACAGTCTGTTGATGCACTTGACGTCCCTTTTTAAAAAAAAACTGTATGCAGCTTTGTAATAACTGACTGCTCAACGACATTATATTAACAGAGTTCTTTAAGAAGTTGACTCTGTGGATTATCCAGCGAGTAGATGAACCATACAGATCAAAAAGGTTCCAGGTTTGATCTCTGGTCTGTGTTGAGATAGTTGATCTCAGCCACTATAAATGGCCTTAGTACTTCTGAGTTATGGAGGACAAAATCAGTCAAGGTTCCAAATCTTGACTACTGTCCATCAACCCTTGCTGGAAATGTGTGTAATTATGGACATTAGGTGCATTGGGATTGAGTTCATCTCTGATGCCTTGCTGGTTGGATAGTTCACTAATACTCAGTATCTGAAAACATGAGTGAGGTACCAGAAGGTGATCAGTGCCCTTGCAGATATAGTCCTTCAGGGTCAATTACTTCAGAAGGGACAGGGAACAAATTGAAATGTAAATAAAAGCAAAATACTGTGGATGCTGGAAATCTGAAATAAAAACAAGCAATGCTGGAAATACTCAGCAGGTCTGGCAGCGTCTGTGGAGAGAGAAACAGAGTTAACGTTTCAGGTCAGTAACCCTTCTTCAGAACTGAAATTTAAAGCCTAGCTATGAAAGATTTCTGTGTTCTCAGATGATATGGGTTCTGAGGGCTCACAAATTCTATTTTAATGGGCATTATCCCGAATATTCCTGAAAAGACTTTGTATAACTCTTGATCAATTTTAAAGCAAGAACCATTACTGAAAGAGATATGCATCACTTTTGTCACTGTAACGTGCCATTCAGGTGACACAGTACATTCTGGTGCAGTTTAGGGATGGGATGGGCAATAAATGCTGGCCTAGCCAGCGACACCCACATCCCATGAATGAAATAAGAAAAAGTTTACTTCAGTGTGTCCGTCATTTTTTTTATAAAGGAAGAAAGGCTTCCTAATTTTTTTAATACTTATGTGAAGTGAATGCAGTTTGATTCTTGAGAATTTGGTGCTACTAGGTATTCAGGCTGACACTATCTACATTTTCTAAGTTAGGCACAAAGGGATGGCAGTGCGGATGACCCTCATGATGCATATGGAGTGTGGCAGTTGAGCCATCATGGATCCTCAATGTATCCATGGGTAGCACATTTGCACTGTTGGAAAATCGAGACTCTTGAGTAGAGGATCTCTGTGCTTGAGCAGCATCTGCTGCATCAAAGCAGATGAGGGGTCCCAAGACTGTACTCTTCAGAATGTAGTAAGGCGGTGCTAGATGGTTCAGGACACAGAGCTAACGTAGAAAGAATGAAATGGTGATCATGCATGAGGGGGCAGCAGGGAGACGGGTCCACTGGGTAAACTGAAGTGGCTGCAACTGACCAATAGATGCTTAGTGCTGGGCCAGTGTGAGGTGGGCAGTGACAGTGACTCGAAGAAGAGTGGTCTTGCAGAGGGTGTTCAAGGAGTTCGTTACTAGATTGAAAAGTCAGGCCACATAGTTGGTAATTTCTGGGTTGCTCCACATGCTAAGCACTGGGCATGTTCAGCAGTGTCAGCTGTGCCTCAGTTGGGAGCAACCTCGCATCTAAGTCAGATGGTTACAGGTTCGTGTCCCGCTCCAAAGGCATGAGCACACAAATTTAGGCTAATACTCCAGTACAGTACTGAGGGAGTGCTGCACTGTCAGAAGTGCTGACTTTCAGATGACACGTTAAACCGAGGCACTGTCCACACTCTCAGGTGGACATAAAGGATCCCATGACACTATTTCGAAGAAAAGCAGCGGTTATCCCTGGATTTTTGACCAATATTTATCCCTCAATCTACATCGCTAAAACTGTTATCTGATGGTTATCACATTGCTATTTGTGGGAGAACACAAGAAATAGCAGCAGAAGTAGACCATATGGCCCATCGAGCCTGCTCCATTCAATACAATCATGGCTGATCTTGAGCTTCAATTCCACTTTCCTGTCCACTCGCCATTTCCTTTGATTCCCTGCAAGACCAAAAATCTATCTATCCCAGCCTTAAATGTATTCAATGATGGAACATCCACAACCCTTTGGGATAGAGAATTCCAAAGATTCACAACCTTTTAAGTGAAGTAATTTCTCCTCATCTCAGTCCTGAATGAGGCCCCTTATCCTGAGACTGTGTCCTAGATTCCCTGACCAGTGGGAACAATCTCTCAGCTTCTACCCTATCAAGCCCTTTCAGAATCTTGTATATCTCAATTAGATCACCTCTCATTCTTCTAAACTCCAGAGAATATAGACCCAATTTACACAGCCTCTCATCATAGGTCAACCCCCTCATCCCAGGGATCAGATTAGTAAATCTTTGCTGCACTGCCTCCAGTGCAAGTATATCCTTTCTTAAATGTGGAGACCAAAACTGCACACAGTATTCCAGGTGCAATTCACCAAAGCCCTGTACAATTTTAATAATACTTCTTTATTCCTGTACTCTAATCCCCTTGCAATAAAGGCCAACATGCCATTTGCCTTCCTAATAGCCTGCGGCACCTGCATGTTAACTTTGTGTGTTCCTTGTACAAGTACCCCCAAGTCTCTCTGGACATCAACACTTACCAGTTTCACATCTTTAAAAAAATACTCTGCTTTTCTATTTTTATGACCAAAGTGAACAACTTCACACTTCCCTACATTATACTCCATTTGCCATCTTGTTGCCCACTCACTTAACCTATCTCTATCTCTTTGCAGCTTACCTTTCCACCGAGCTTTGTACCATCAGCAAACTTAGATACATTACTCTCTGTCTCTTCATCCAAGTCATTAATATAAATAGCTGAGGCCCCAGCACTGATCCTTGTGGCACACCACAATTCACTACCTGCCTTGCTGTGCATAAATTGGCTGCCATGCTTCCATCGGTACAACAGTGACTACACTTCAAAAATACTTCATTGGCTGTAAAGCACTTTGGGATGTCTGGAAGTCATGAAAGGAGTTATATACAAGTTTTGTTCTAGAAGATTGGAAGATCAATGAGAAAGGGTAGAAGGGCAGGATTCATGTTCTTGGAGGCTTGGAGTGATTTCAGGAATACAGGAAGGCTATAACAAAAGGACAGCTTTCAACTGAACTAACAATGTACCAGTGTCCTTGCAGAGAGGGTAAATAAATAATGGGGACTGTCATACAGACTCCCACCTGCCAAGAATGAGGCATATTAATTTTGTCATATGAACATTGATTTTAAACTCTTGCTGGAGTGAAGAAATGACTTGTTTGAAGATCACCAGACACTGGGCTGGAAGGACATTTGCATACTAAGAGACGCTGCTTGTGGAGACAAAGGACTATTCGCTGCTCCAATTAACCCAAATGGATTTTGATCACCAGACATTGAAGATGTAAGGAAGCACATTCCAGAGACTGCTAAGGTAACACAATCCACAAACCTCGCAGGAGAGACTGTTCTAAATAAGGAGCTAGTCACATGACTAACCTGCCGAACAACATGGGCTTTTTGAATTGTGCCACACCGAAACACAGAAGGCAGTGTGCAACTGAAGCTGGAACAAGGAAGCCGCCCTCTCTCTCTCTCTCGCTTTCTCCCAAGCCACCGAACCCGCGGAAAACATGTAAAGCTCAAGAAAGAAAAGACTTCTACATCAGAACAAGTTGAAGTGTGTACTGGGCCCCAGTAAATTGCAAGACGTACCGCCAACCACAGACTCCACATTGAACTTAAAGGACTGTAACTACCAAATATTGCCTCAAACTTTTCCCCTTTATTCCTTCCACTTTTTCTGTCTCTATCTGCGTGTGTGTTTATCGTGTATGCATGCTAGCGTGGTCGCGTTGCATATTTGTAGTCGTTGATTAGAGTTTAAGATTAATAAACTTCCACCTTTCTTGTTTAAATCTAAGGAAACCTGTCTGATTTCTTTGCCTTACATTTGGAGCAGTGAACAAAGATTCATTAAGGGGGAGCTAAAAACAGTGTTTTAAAATTAAACCCTGTTACGGTTAAACCAGGCAAAGGTTGAGAGGGAACCCCTAGACTCCTTCTCACCTGGTTGCAACAGGACAGTTTAAATTAATAAGCTTGGGAGGTGGGAAAATTCTAGCTTTGAGATTAGAGACAGCGAGCAGGATCAATAAGGCCGTTGGTATTGAAGCAGAAACAGCTGAAATAATCTAAAGAGAAAGCAACAGGCTATGAGGTAGAGATTTTAAAAACAATGCTGTAGAAGGGGCTAGAGACATCAAAACATTTTTTAAAAGTCAACATTTCTGAAACTGGAGTCAGGATTGTAAGTGCACAAAGTGTACAAATCAAACTTGGAGAGATTTGGATACCCGAGCTCAGCCACTTTGGGCTGAATGGTTCCCTTCAGTCATGTGGACCTCCCTGGTTCTGTGGAGGCAGTGTCCTTTTCTATCAGAACGTTAAAAGTATTGTCTTTTGTCTTGAGCAGTGTTTCATGGTAATTGAGTCACAATTATTTTGACTGTTGTTCATGTAGAGACCATAACTTAATGAACATAAGCCCCTTTTGGTATGGCTATTAGAGCAGAAAGGAAAATCAAACTGTTAAATAAACCTGCGGTGCTCCAGGTGAGTTGTTAAACTACTGCAGTGACTGAGATGTGTGAAGATACCTCCCTGCCTACTGTTGAGGAGTCTGCATTAAAATAAATTCTGATCAGGACAGCTTTGGCATTGCTACAATTAGCTTCAGAGCCCATGAGGGGAAATATCAGTAAGGATTCCAGCTTCTGATGGTGTTTTAGTGATGCTGGCTGCACGGTGTGCATATATAGGTGACGGGTGAGGTCAGGACATAGTGCAATGGCCTCCACAGACAAATAGCTGGACTGGCAAGGGTTGCACATGAAGAATGGTTACTTGGGCAAGTTACCAGAGGGCAACCAGTGCCCATCAAGGGTCATTAAAAGTGAGAGGAAATTAGGAATGGGTGGGGAAAAGGCAAAAATGAAGGCAGCGAAGCTTGTTATGAGTCAGTGGAGATTTAAGACTTTCTCATCTCGGTAACCATAGGGACCTCTTAATAGATTGGCACAGGACCAGCTTGTTCAGTTACACGAATGGTGCTATTAAAGTGGCCTAAAGCTTTACAAAGACACAGATTATTAGAAATAAACTGTTCCTCCCTCATACAAAGGCAGCTTTCAGATCACTCTTCCTTTCAAAGAGCTTTTTTTAAATAGATTTTTATTGTTGGTTAATCTGCACTGAGCAAATACTGTTGGATTTAGCAGTAAAGGTAATTGATGAAAGTTAGCCGTTTGATTCGTATCGAGGGCATTGTCGGCATGGCTTAGTTTTAGAACATTTGGCTGGTCAATGCTCAGCTGACAGGACTGTACTGAGGGGAGACAGGTGCTACTAACATTTTCAAAGTGCCAATTTTTCTTACTCTTTTATTTACCCTTGTTAGCACAGTAACATGTCATGAAGGGTGCTATGCCTGTTTGTAGACTAGTGATGTGACGTTGCAACAGAGCCAGCCATGTGTGGCACTCATCTGAATAAGAACGAAAAAGGTGCTCTGAAATAGGTGTTGCAAAAGGCTGAGTGGCAGTGGATACAACATCTGCTGCCGGGCAGATATTTCATAGTGGTCCAACATGGTGGAATTTGAGCAGAGTTTCAGAGGGGGTTATATCCAGTTGCTGTGATGATTACTCCAGCTCTGAAGTCTCTCTCATGTGGTGGTATCCGTAAGTTTTGATTTGTGTTTTGGAGAAGAGGCTGGTCTGGACTCTGTAGGTAAAGGAAACAATGGATTCCAGCTACATGTTCACCTGTCTATTGTTGGGCAACTATTAGTTTGTATGACTTCAAGTGTCTGTCTCTCAACAGTCCAGATTTACAGAAGACTGAAAAATCGAGATGAGTGATATACTTCACTTTGAACTGTACCTTATAGTACAAATTACATGGCCCCAAGCTGCATTCTAATCTGAATATTTGGATTTTACAATTCTGTAAACTCTGTGGAGCTAAAGTAAGTGTCTCCTAAAATGTAATAATGCTGCTTCCAGCTTCCAAAGTTCAGCTCTGTTCTCTTGTAAAAGAAATTCCAAGTTCCTATCTGCATTTAGCCCTCTCGCCTCCCACAACTCAGTCTGATTTTCTTGTAGTTCTGGAAGATAACAATCGCTAACTGCTGGAGCAGATCATGAACTGGAACATTACAGAATGCAGCTTTCCAGCCGTGCAGTGTGTAGAGTGAAAGTGAAGCCTTTGTGTCGCTCAGTTGTTCACCTGCTTTGTTCTCGCAGATTCCTTTTCTCTCGCGTGAAAAAAACTTTGCTGTAAAACCATGGTTGGGTTTATTTAACATCAGGCTCAAATACTAGAGTTGAAGTTAATGGTTTCTTCTGAGCTCCTGTGAACCTTTATGGACATCAGCCAGACTCAACAAAGCCTCCTCTTATTTCTGGTGTAGTAAAGACGGACAAACTCAAGGTTCCTTTGATGTGTACACTTATTTTATTGAAAAACATTGTGATCGCCTGGTGCAAGGGCAGTCACTAACAGTGTGCGAGCATGGTCTGGCTGGTAGTGGATAGAAGGGAATGTGTGTGTGTGTATATCTAACCTATATATTGGGCGCTGTGCCCAGACAAAGCGTTTAACTCCAATGAGCAGCATCAAAGCGCTGCTACTTCCCTCGAGCTTTGAAGCTGCAGTGCTTTGTTCTGTTTCTGAATGGTGTGATGATATCATCGAGTCTTTAGCTCAGAACTGGACTCCTGTTTCCTGAAGAATGGATACAATGTGTTATGACTGACCAGCGATGTCCAGAATCCTGTTTGGTCTGTTGGAAGAAAATGTTTAGATGATTTCTGTTTGTACTCTGGATAGAGTGCAAACCCACGTGGACAGCGCTCAGCTTTGTAAGTTTTTCTCTGAGAACTGACTCCATTACAGTAATGTCTATTCACTTATGTTATCCAAGTCTGATTTTCTTCCACTGTCTGGCTTAACATGCTGTTGATTATAGAGGCACCTGATTTTTTGGGGGGGGGGAGGGGCGAGGGAGGGCGTTTGGGTCAAAAAAAATTGAGTTGAATTAGCTAGGCACAAACCCATGCATTAAAAAGAAAACAAATTCCTTGTAATCAATAAACAGGTTAAATTAGCAAACCAGATTCAGAAGGAACTGATATGTAGCAGCTTTCTGCAAAACAGTTTTGGAGTGAACAAATAGAATACTTGTAAGTAAGTATTTGTAACTGTCAGCACAAAGCATAATACAAAAGAGTTACTGTACATCTTTATTAGCATCCTCCATGCCTATGCCCACATGGAACTTTATTCCATCTGCAGGCAAATAAAGGTGTGTGATATCTGCACGGCATCTTGATGCAGAAAGAAGAAATGCAACAGCAAAACTGTAATATGTCTACACTGAAGTTTCTGGGTTTTACCTGCTTTCATCCTGGTTTTAGAATTCTCCTTTTGGCAGGGCAGTAATTATTATGTTTACCCTTCAACTCAAGGCTAGTGTGTAATAATTTCAGTCCATGAGGAAATGGGTTCAGACTACAAGCTGATTGCAGTTGAATCTTTACACCTGGTGGAGAGAGAAGCCAATTCAATCCCAACAATCTGGACTGGATTCCAACCGAATGGTGAAAGGACAGCATTCAAATCAATAATGCAACTGAGTTCCATGTCAGCTATTCGGCAATTGATGTACAAACTACGTACCATTCATTCGGAATGGACAAGATGTTACTGCAGTGGCCGAGTTTGCAGCCTCGTGTACAGTCTGGGCTTGTTTGTAGCATTATTTTATTCTTAAGCTTTTTTAACTCTCCCAAAAATAGAGCCCCAAGTTACCCATCGTTCTCTCAACTGGACCAATAAGCAAGTGACCAACTCTTCAGCCAACCTCTTGGAGTGGTGTACAAGTGGTCCTACATGATAAATATTATTCCAGACAACAGTGCTCAAACAGAAATCTGCATACTTCCATATCCTGCTCTGCCTTATTTATTTTTCCTTCTGCAGTGGCTCCAAATTGAGGACAGGCATGCACAGTTAACACAGTAAAAGGGAAAGGAATTCAGTTTAAACTAAAAGTGTCGAACTGGAGACCTAGGGCAATGCCTAAGGCTGTGAAATATGAATGTCTGATCTACTCGGGTCTACGTAGGGCGAGTGTGTTACTGATGGCAGAATGACTGTGTCTGACACTGGACTGGTATTTTTAAACTGCTTTTAAGAACAGCTGAGGAGATTCTCCCACCCACTGACATTTCTCTGTTCGCCTCCTCCCTCCAAGCGGGAATGCACAGAGTCTACTGGCATCTCCTCTGATGGCACATTTTATATTGGAAACCTGCTGTGTGAAGAACTAATTGAGAAAAGGTTTGAAGAGCAGGACCACACCTGCCGAACTTGCACTTTGTGAATTGCTTCCCAGTTCTCCTGGGCGTAGAGCAAGAGGGAAGAAGTAAAAACAAATTGTAGTGACAGCATGGTGATAGAATGTGGAAAACCTCCTATTTTGTTATTAATCTGGGAAAAATGCATTTCTCCTTTTGAAGACATTACCCAAGTCTGTTTATAAACACAATGATAACGTTGAACAGACTAATCCACCTAAGCTAGACAAGACTAATCATACATTGTTGAATGTCTCCAGCTTCTCCTGCTTTACCACGCCTCTGAATGTTTATCAGTGAATGTCAGATATTTTACAGTTATTATTTCTCATAGAATCGTACTGTTGGTAATTAAAGCATCAATATCCCACTTTTTCTCTGTTATTTTTTAAAAATTGAGCAGCAGAGGTGAAAAGCCAACTCCCATAGCGAAGGGTGCCACCAGGCTTGAAAGGACCAGTTAGAACCAAAGATGAGTTAAATTAAGTAGTAGTTGAATGATACCTAGTGTGTTCAAAAGGCTGGAGAATGTGGGCCCCAAACATCAGCAGCAATGTATCTGGTTGGTATTTGTTTTTTGTGCAATTTTCCACCAAGAAATCCCGCTGCTATTAATGGCAAATCTGAACAAGTATGTTTTTAAAATTAATGTTCACCTTGGAAGTCTGAATAATGTAAAGACCTCCATCTGTTTTACAAACCTTTCCGTTCAGTTCACTGGAAAGTTGAGTTAAGGTGTACAGTCCTGCTCCTCACCCATCATTCTGGTGCTTCACCCCCTGCATGCCATTTAACAGCACAGTGGTATAACTCTGCTTTATTACCACATCGATAGCAATCTGCTATAAGGTATGACTAGGAGACACTGATTTAAGGTTTTGGGCAAGAGATATGGGAGGTTTTGGGCAAGAGATATGGCTGCGGGTGGTAATGAGCTGGAACTCGCTGTCTACGAGGGTAGTGGAAGTGGAGATGATCAATGATTTCAAAGGAAATTGGATAGACACTTGAGGGAGATAAACTTGCAGGGCTACGGGAATAGAGTGGGGAATGGAACTGACTGACTGCTTTACAGAGAGCAGGCATGGACTTGATGGGCTGAATAGTCTCCTCCTGTGCAGTATTGAGTCTATAACTAAGAGAAATCTCATGACCAATATGCTTAACATGTGGTACTTGTAATTCATCATCTCGAGTCATTCCTATCACTGCTGCCGACACAGACCTGTAACTCCATGTTTAAGCCTCATGTTATACAGAAAGCAGTTGAGGCCAAAACTTTGTATGTTTTCAAGAAGGAGTTAGATATAGCTCTTTTTTTTTTATATAGCTCTTGGGTCTAAAGGGATCAAAGGATAAGGGCAAAAGCGGGAACAGGCTACAGAGTTGGATGATCAGCCATGATCATAAAGAATGGCGGAGCAGGCTCGAAGGGCCGAATGGCCTACTCCTGCTCCTATTTTCTAAGTTTCTATACAGCTCATGATCCTTTCTTTAATGTAACCCTTGTTTGTAATTTCACAATTCAAGTGAGCATAGCATGAAAATTTCCAACTTTTACTGTACGGCTTTCAGAAACATTGCAACATGACACAAGGATCAGATTGGTAAAGAAGTAGCTTGTATCCGAACCAAATATTCTAGTTCATTTGATGGGGATGTTTTGCCAATGTAAGTATATTATTTCCCAGGAGAAGATCACTTCCCTGTTGACACAGTGATACTCTTCCTGAGGGAAAAGCAGTTATTTGAAGCAGTTTGTGTTTGGGTCAATTTAAACACCCAGTATCCTGGCACAGTATCTGCTGTAGCTTCAGCCTTTTTATTATAGCCCCTGTTAATGGGGTAGGAAAGGGGAGAGAGCACCCTCAAAGATACAAAAGCCGTTGTGCACTTTCTCTTCTTCACTTCTGTCATTTTGATTCAGCAGAAAGATGGAATCTTCAAAATATTCCTCAGTGGAGACCCAACAATCGCCTGGTTTCTTCTAACTGGGCATGTGGGTTACTGACGCAAGGGTACATTCTAAGGCCGATAGTGCAGTGAGCTGGAATGTCCAAAGTCTGCGCCATGGAGTTAGTGGTGGGAATTGGATCACTCCTACAAATCTATACGCTGCGCAATCTTAGCTGCACCACTGCAGGGAAGCACAGATCAGAACCCAGATATTTTTCCCAGAGACTCCTCATCCCTGGGTCTACTCTGGCATTTAGCTTCAGACCAGCATTGGTTATAGGCCAGGAAGCGGATTTCTGCTGCTGGGACACAGGTGGTGTATGTTACAAGGAGAGTCGGTGGATGTAGTATACTTGGATTTTCAGAAGGCTTTTGATAAAGTTCCCCAGAGGAGGTTAGCTAGCAAAATTAAAGCACATGGGATAGGAGGTAATACACTGGCATCGATTGAGGATTGGTTAACAGGCAGAAAACAGAAAGTAGGAATAAACAGGTCATTCTCGCATTGGCAGGCTGTGACTAGTGGGGTACTGCAAGGATCAGTACTTGGGCCCCAGCTGTTCACAATATATATCAATAATTTGGATGTGGGGACCAAATGTAGTATTTCCAAGTTCGCGGATGACACGAAACTAGGTGGGAATGTGTGTTGTGAAGAAGATGCATAGCGGCATCAAGGGGATTTGGACAGACATAGTGAGTGGGCAAGAACGTGGTAGATGGAATATAATGTGGAAAAATGTGAGGTGATCCACTTTGGTAGGAGGAACAGATGTGCTGACTATTTCTTAAATGGTAAGAGATTAGAAAGTTGTTACAGAGGGTCCTGGTGTCCTTAACAATAAGTCACTGAGAGCTAACATGCAGGTGCAGCAAGCAATTAAGAAGGCTAATGGTATGCTAGCCTTTATCGCAAGAGGATTTGAGTACAGGAGTAGTGAAGTCTTTCTTCAGTTGTATAGAACCGGTTAGACTGCACCTGGAGTAGTTTGTGTTGTTTTGGACCCCTTACCTTAGGAAGGATATTATTGCCATAGAGGGAGTGCAACGAAGGTTCACCAGATTTGTTTCCGGGATGGCGGGACTGTCCTATGAAGAGAGATTTGGGAAACTGGGCCTGTATTCTCTAGAGTTCTGAAGAATGAGAGATGATCTCATTGAAACCTACAAAATATTTGAAGGGATAGACAGGGTCGATGCAGGTAAGATGTTTCCCCTGCTTGGGAATTCTAGAACCAGGGGACACAATTTCAAAATAAGGGGGAAGTCACTTAGGACTGAGATGAGGAGAAATTTCTTTACTCAGAGATTGCGAATCTTTGGAATTCTCTACCCCAGAGGGCTGTGGAAGCTCAGTCTTTGAGTCGGTTTAACGCAGAGATTGACAGATTTCTAAATACCGTTGACATAAAGGGATATGGGGATAGTGTGGGAAAAAGGCATTGAAGTGGATGATCAGCCATGATCGTATTGAAAGGCGAAGCAGGCTCGATGGGCTGAATGGCCTACTCCTGCTCCTATGTCACGAAGAGATCCAGGTTGGGGAAGATGTGCTTTCATTTTTTTGGTAGTAGCATTGCTGCTAATGCGTCTCATCACTAACAACCTGCCAGATAAGGATAGAATATTGGCAATCGCTCCCAAGATTCCTGGGCTGAGGATAACCAGGGGCATCCTTCAAAATAATTTGCCAACATGGGAATTACACAGAAGTCTGGGTGGAGTCTAAATGTTGCTATCTACAAGTAAAAGAAGTACCTTTCCATCTCGAGTAATTGAATCTGTTTTGTTGAGAGTAAATAATTTGAAAATCAGCATACTTGTCCCAGATATTACTTTTATATGTATGACATGGTGGTTCAAAGGGGCACTTCAGATCTGCAACTTTCACCAGCTCATTGACACCTGGACATCTGTTTCAAGGAAAGCATTTGTTCACATGCCCCACTTAAGTCCCGAGATGATCCCAGTTCTCTAATTGGTCATTGAAGTGATGGAGAGCATTTATTTTTTGGTGTGGGAATAGTTGCACCATGAGGATTCAGGATTGCTATTCCCCTATTAATTGAAATTTGAGTGTAATATGGTGGTCTCTGAACAATTGGAATTCATTGCTTGGTCACTGACATTTCTGTATTATTCTTCTGGCCATCTGGCTCGTGAAGCTTTGAACCTGTTAAGGACCCGTTCATTTTCATTACTTACTGTATGGGTTTAAAGATTCAATCATCAGACCAGTACCATTTGTTTCTGTTTGTGTCCTGCTACAAGTTCAAAGAAGTGACTGAAGTGCTGAAGTAATTCGCTGGTATAAGTTGAGCAGGATGTCAGACTGTGAAGGATTGAGATTCAAATTAGTCAATGCTTTGAAATGAGTTATATGCTGTGGACCAGCACACCTTTAGGAAAGGATATTTATAACAATTTTTGGGAATAAGAAAAGGTCCCTGGTGCCTTTTTTGTTAAATCTCAATCCCATTTACTTGCCTTCGCACCATATCTCTTGTTCAGAAATACATCTGATTATCTCTTGAACCCATTTGTATTGTCCACTTCTGTGCCTTTCCTGTTGATTTTATTCCACATCTGTAATACCTTTTGGGTGAAAATGTCCAACTTGATTCTCCCATTTCATTCCTTTCTAACTTTGACATGTGTCCTAAGATTGAATGCTTCGACATAATAAACAATTTGCCTGGATTACTTTTGCACCACCTTTTATAATGATGGAAATTTCAATGCAATCAACTTAAAGTCTCATTTGCAAAGATAACAAGCCCAACTTCCTTATAACTTAAATTCCTTATAGCTGAATCAACCTCATAGCTCACCACTGAATGCTGAGGTTTTTTTTGCCCTTCAACTGTGATACCCTGATGAAACTCCACGGTGAAAAGAAAAAAAAAATCAGAGTTAATCACTTTAGCACAAATGCGCATTTCCTAGTGCCTAGTTGCAGAGCATTGTCATGGAGCAGGCCGCCAACCCCTGTCTTAGCTGATCAAAGGGGGCGTAACTGGCAGAAAATTATAAAATAACATGTAAAACATGTTATACCATGCACAGAATAGTTTAATGTAATATGGTGATCTGTACTTGGGTCTGTGCCAGGGATACTGTCGAGCAGGTCTCCATGAGATAATATGCATACTGTCTGCTTTACTGCCTGCCCATTCTGTACCAGCTTTAAGTGCATGGTGCACTCGTTCAGAAGGAGACGCATGCTGTTTTGTTGTTTCTTGTTCCAGAAGCCGCTATGTTTCTTTGCCTTCACTGTTGCCCATGGTCCCACTGTAAAGAACGTCAGTACAATGAGTACTTGTGGTTGGTCGTGGAAAATAGAAGTGCGAAGAGAATCTTATCTATCCTAATCCAACTCAACAGTAGCATCCTGCATGGATGAATAAATGACAGGCTCCTACAGTGTGAAAGTGTGAGGTTGTGTTGTATAATTATCATAGATTAATTTAAAATTAAAAGTACTTATAAAATCAGTGTTGTTCAGTCTTCTCTTTCTTTTACAATCAGTAGATAATAGAATCCAAGCTTGGAAGATGGTCACTAATAAATCCAATAAAGAATTCAGGAGAAACTTCTTAACCCAGAGAGTGGTGAAAATGTGGAACTTGCAACCACGTGGAGTAGTTGAGGTGAATAGTGTAGATGTTTTACAGGGAAGCTAATTAAGTACATGAGGGAGAAGGTATTATCAAGTTATGCTCATAGGATTAGATGAAATTGCTTGGGAGGGGCCTTGTACGAAGCATAAACACCAGTCTCGATCAGTTGAGCCAAATGGCTTGTTTCTGTGCTGTACCTTGCATGCAATCACGATTTTTCAATCTTGATGGTGTCCTATGCCATGAGCCTTGACCCTTCCCATAAGTATTCAAAAAAAATTTTAAATGCACATAAATTGCACATTTCGGATTTTAGTTACTGCTGAGCCTGGAAGTAAGATTTATACACGAGTTGGAACAATTTCTTTTGGGCTGATGATTGGCTTGGCAGTAAAACTTCAGATTTTTATGCTGGTGTGATGTATATTTTATAGTACCATAGATGTTTACAGCAGAGAAGGCCATTTGACCTTTTATGCCTTTGTCGACTCTCTCCTGGAGCAATCCAAAACGAATCTCACTGTCTCACTTGCTGTCTATGACCCTAATGTTTTTTTCGATAACGTAGTGTCCAAAACTGCAGGATATTTTAATTGTGGTCAAACCAGTATTTTGTACACACAGATCGTGACCTCTTCGCTCTTGTACTCTGTGTCCTTAAATATAAAACCCAGAAAGCTGCTTGCCTTTTTTATGGCTTGATCTATCTCAACTCTCAATTTCAGAAAATTGTGCATTTGAACTTCTGGGCACATTGTTCATCCAGCCACTCCATCACCTTTTCATTAAGTGAGTACTCCCATTCCATATTTTTACTCCCACAGTATATTACCTCACAGTTATCTACGTTAAATCTTATCTACCATGTTACTGTGGTTGTGATTGTGAATTGCTTCACAAAACAAGAATTCAGGTTTTAGCACTGTTTCAAGAAGGGTCTATCAGATGGTCTTTTGTGTGATGCAGCACAAAAGAAATTCACCCCTATTGCGAGTGCAAATATTTCACTTCAGAAAGGACTGCACTCTCCATTCCGTCATTTAGTGGTGTAACTGACAAATTGATTGTAAATCCTTTATCCAGCCAGTGTGGACATTGTACAGTATTTTATATGTAGAGTATCAATAAGATCTAATAATTTGTGTGATTGATACAGCTGCTAAATAATAATATGTATAAATCTGAATTGGTTCTGCTATTTATCAACAGACACCCATATTGTCCAAAATGTAATATGAACCAAGGTCATTGAGAATAGCACACTGCTGTACGGCTCACTTTATTGAGAACTGAAGCAACATGAACCAGGAAGTGGAATTATTTTTATCTTTCGAAATTTTACTCTTACTGGCACAGTCCAAGTTTGAGCTGTCTGCTCCAGCATTTGTACTTGCTGCTAGTTTGTTTAAATGAAACGCAACACAGCTGAGCAATAGTTAGTGAGTGGAATTGTATGAGGTTCATAAAGAATTTTAGCAGTGTTACACGAGCAATCTGCAGAAGATATGAGGTAAGACAATAACGTGGCAAGTTCTGTCAGACCACAAGAGATAACAGAGCTGCCAGCACCTTAATTGTTCCCGCCCTGATGATTCAGTGGGTATGTGCACTTACGTGGAACTGAGTTATATGGAAGGTACCAAATTTAATGCCTGGTTTTAGCCAGGTTTGGGCACTGTCATGTCCCTAGTTGAAGGGTAGATGTGGCGGAGATGCTGCACTCTCAAGTAGGCTGCCGATAATTCCAAGATGCAAATTCGCAAAACTGGAGTCAATTGGAATCGGGGGAAAACTCTCTGCTGGTTGGAGTCGTACCTAGCACAAAGGAAGATGGATGTGGTTGTTGGAGGTCAATCATCTCAGCTCCAGGACATCACTGCATGTTCCTCGGGGTAGTGTCCTTGGCCCAACCATCTTCAGCTGCTTCATCAATCATAAGGTCAGAAGTGGGGATGTTCGCTGATGATTGCGCAATGTTCAGCACCATTCGCGCCTCCTCAGATACTGAAGCAGTCTATGTAGAAATACAGCAAGACCTGGACTATATCGAGGCTTGGGCTGATAAGTGGCAGGTAACATTCGCGCCACACAAGTGCCAGGCAGTGATCATCTCCAACAAGAGAGAATCTAACCATCTCCCCTTGACATTCAATGGCATTACCATCGTTGAATCTCCCACTATCAACATCCTGAGTGGTAAACTGAACTAGTGTAGCCATATAAATACCGTGGCTACAAGAACAGGCCAGAGGCTAGGAATCCTGCAGCGAGTAACTCACCTCCTGACTCCCCAAAGCCTGTCCACTATCTATAAGGCACAAGTCAGGAGTGTGATGGAATACTCTCCACTTGCCTGGATGGGTGCAGCTCCAACAACACTCAAGAAGCTCGACACCATCCAGGACAAAGCAGCCCACTTGATTGGCACCCCATTCGCAAACATTCACTCCCTCCATCACTGATGCACAGTGGCAGCAGTGTGTACCATCCACAAGATGCACTGCAGCAACACACCAACGCTCCTTAAACAGCACCTTCCAAACCCGCGACCTCTATCAACTAGAAGGACAAGGATAGCAAATCCATGGGAACACCATCACCTGCAAGTTGCCTTCCAAGTCACACACCATCCTGACTTGGAACTATGTTGCTGTTCCTTCACTGTTGCTGGGTCAAAATCCTGGAACTCCCTTCCTAATAGCACTGTGGATGTACCTACCTTACATGGACTGCAGCGGTTCAAGAAGGCAGCTCACCACCACCTTTTCAAGGGCACTTAGAGATGGGCAATAAATGCTGGCCTAGCCAGCAATGCCCACATCCCATGAATGAACAGAAGAAAATAATAAATGAGTGAGGTACGGGAGACCCACCAATATCTCTGGAATTGTATCCCAGACTGGGCAGCAAATCTGCTCCTAATGACTCAGCACTAGATTTATCCATTCGGCTGTTGGGGACCAGGCTGGGCACTGCTTGTATATCTTGGATACAAGAGGTCCTTTTTGAGGTAAGCTGCAGAGCAAATATGGTCCCAGCTCTGTACAATAATGCAGCCAGTTGCTTGGAGAGAGTAATCTAGTGATCAATGCGCTTTTGTTTTGAAGAGGTAGGTCCTGTTTCTCTATGTGTAGACACAATGGCCTGTATATTGTGACCAAACTGGTCTGTTTGGTTCCAGGACCGGTAGCTCCTCTCTTGTTCAGCACAAGTAGATTCCTGTTGAGATTTTAAAATATTATTTACACTTTGCTTATTGTTCAGGGAATTCCTGTTTGCTTATTCAGATGGAGCTACTTTTTTACTTGCAGAAAGCCCAAGCTCTGAGGTGTTTTTTATAGTTGAACGCCCTTAAACTCTCAAAGATTACTAAAGTTTAAAATTTCATGATTCAAACATCATCAAAGGGGGTCCTTAAGGCTTCAAACAGCTCATATGTAGTAAGGCGGATACTCTCCATCAGTATCTAGTTTCCAGAACTGATTTAAGTTGTACACGAACATTTGCAGAAGAACAGCCTGTTGGAACATGATTGTTTTGTACTTTTTGTGAGCAGTATTGGCAGGATGACTAGCAGCCTGGTGTGTTCGGCATTAAGATTATTTGAACCAGACTCCTGTAAATCAGCCGTTTAAAAAAAAAAAATTGCTGTGTTCTACAAAAGTGTACACTTTCTTAAATAATAGGGCAATGCAGAATCCCACCTTTAAAAAAGACATACACTGAATCCCCATTCAAAGGGACAAATAGCAAACACAGGTTCCAAACCAGGATCTTGTTCAATCTGAACCAGTCTTTTGATCAGCTTATTCTTATCTGCTCTGTGTACACAGCCTGTAGCATTAGGAAGCAAAAGGAAGTGCATTTTCAGTGAGGGTTAAACATGGCACTGTGAAGAGACTCGTTAATTGTTAGGAGTGCTGCATTAAACAGAAGGGTTTTTATCAGAGCAAAGTACTGCAGATGCTGGAAATCTGAAATATAAACAGAAAATGCTGGAAATACTCAGCAGGTCTGGCAGCATCTGTGGAGAGAGAAACAGTTAATGTTGCAGGTTGGTGATCCTTTGTCAGAACTGGGGTCTTATCATATTCTTTCAGGCTGCCAAGGTCTACTGGTGAACCCACTAGCCACACTCTACTGGAAAACAATATAGGCCATTGTAGGTACAATATTCTCATGGTAAAGTCTGTCTTGTTTTCCAGCGACCTTTCTGAAGTTTTTTTGTTTGGACATTGGGACAATTTTTTTGTTGCAGACTTTTCTCCTCTCTTCTTCTGCATTCTTCATTGTCAGTTGTATGAGGTGAAAAAGTAAGTCGCAGGAGGTTATGCACCACGGGAATAACCACAGCTGAACTCAATACTGTCCGATTGACTGGGATAACTCTACTCTGGGTTAGGCAGGAATCTCACGGACACTGTATAACTTTATTGGTCCAAAGCTCACAAAAGCCTAAGAGTGTTGCAGTTATGGATTGATCATCATGCTGTAAGACCTATTCCATTGCAAGTTACAAGTATCTCATACACACAGCCCAAGTCACCTCAGCTGTGCAGATGACAATGCAACTATCTAGTCTTATTCAACTTGTTTATATGGTTTTGTAGAAGGGCCATACATGGTGTTTCTATTGTGTGATCAGGCTTACTGGCAGATCATCGTAACTTCTGCTCATCTCTCTCCCACTGCCCCACCTTTTTTTTGTCAACTATTTTAAATCTCTATCCTCTGGTTATTGACCCTCCTGCTAATGGGAACAGTTTCTCCATATCTACTCTTATTAAAACCCTGCATAATTTTGAATACTTATCAAATCTCCTCTGCTCTAAGAAGAATAATCCCTGCTTCTCTAGTCTCTGCAATATAGAAGCCCCTCATTACCACTTCTTCTGAAACAACGGAACCTCTTGTACACAAAGATTTCACAAATGTTTGTGACATATTTCTCAATGTATCCTCACCTGGTGTACACCCATGTTCACTCACACAGCTGTTCTTATGAGGGTCAGACTGTAATGAAAGCATTTATTTTAGGATAATTGTGAATGCTTCTGGAGTGTTAATCCCAACAAGACAGCTTGGAAGAAAGACTTACATGATCTCAGGACAATCAATGTAGTAGTTTAGAAGTATAGTCAATATTGTAATATTGGAAAGGCAGCAAAGTGAATCTACCAGACTGTGGCATGGCCATCAATGGGCACAGTCTCATGCTAGCCAGAATGGCTGTTAATAGGCAGAACTCTCACCATCCATGTTGTGAGATGGCCATTAATTCCCAGAAAACTCTCATTTAGTTTTTCTTTTAAATGTTAAACTTTAACCAAAAATTGTGATGACACTTGGACTCAGCCAACGACGTGCGACTGACATCAGGAGGTAATGAAGGGTGTTGCCAAATTGTGAAAAGTAGTTAATGACTGCCTCCAGGAAGTTGGAAAACCTCAATTGTTCTCAACCAGGCTAACATTTTGAAAATGAATTGGAAGAATCTAGTTCAATTTTCACTCTAAGGTGCGTGGGTGCATAGCTATGCAACAATCAGGAATGTGCTGCATAGGGACAAACACAACAAAGGAAAATTAAAGGGAACAGTGATCCAGATATCAGAGCAGTATCTACGTCAAACTGAAGTTACATTGGAGTGCATTATTTAACTTTTTTAATTATGAGTGATTTTGAGGGAATTCATGCAGCATTCCAAATATTGCTGTGTCAGCATTTGTCTCAGCTGTGATGTCTTGTGTTCAAACTGTCTGCCAACACTTGCAGTCAAGGCTGATACATGGATCTTGGCCACTTGGGCAAAGTACGGAATAGAAACATAGAAAATAGGAGCAGGAGTAGGCCATTCAGCCCTTCGAGCCTGCACAGTCATGGCTGATTGTCCAAACTCAGTTCCCGCTTTCGCCCCGTATCCATTGATTCCTTTAGCCCTAAGAACTATATTTAACTCTTTCTTGAATATATTTAATGATTTGGCCTCAACTGCTTTCTGTGGTAGAGAATTTCATAGGTCCACCACTCTCTGGGTGAAGAAATCCCTCCTTATCTCAGTCCTAAATGGCTTACCTCTTATCCTCAGATTGTGGCCCCTGTTCAACGCCTCCGCCATTTCCTTGTTTAAAAACACTAGTCTTAGACCCACATATCTCCCTTTTAAACTGAATGTGAAATTCTATCGCCTCGAGGCTCCTTTACCATGAGGTTACTGATTTCTGATTAAACCTGTCTCATTGCACATTATCAGGTTTAGAATAGCCTGCTCCCTAGTTGACTCTAGAATATACTGCTCTAAGAAATTGTCCCAAATACACTCAACTCATTTTCCAGGCTACCTTTGCTAATCTAATTCGCCCAATCCACACGTAGATCAAAGTCACCCATGACTATTGCCGTACCTCTCTTACACGCCCCATTTATTTCTTCACGTATACTCTGTCCTACAGTGAGGCTAAAGTAGTTGGAAGTTCTCCTGTTGTTCTAGTACTAGAACAAGACTGTTCTCAAAGATTCTGCATTGATTACCTAAAGGATAATGCAGAGACTAAGATGAATGGTGCACATGGAACTGAGTCATAGCAGTTCACTAAAATAAAAGCAAAATACTGCAGATGCTGGAAATCTGAAATAAAAACAAGAAATGCTGGAACTACTCAGCAGGTCTGGCAGCATCTGTGGAGTGAGAAGCAGAGTTAATGTATCTGATGAAGGGTCACTGACCTGAAACGTTAACACTGCTTCTCTCTCCACAGATGCTGCCAAACCTGCTGAGTGTTTCCAGAATTTCTTGTTTTTATATCATAGTAGTTCACCTTGAGGGAGCAGTACCTCAGGACATGTGCGATGCCAATATCATCACCCTCTATAAAAACAAAGGGGACCGTGGTGACTGCAACAACTACTGTGGAATCTCCCTGCTCAGCATAGTGGGGAAAGTCTTTGCTCGAGTCACTCTAAACAGGCTCCAGAAGCTGGCCAAGCGCGTCTACCCTGAGGCACAGTGCGGCTTTCGTGCAGAGAGATCGACCGTTGACATGCTGTTCTCCCTTCGTCAGATACAGGAGAAATGCTGCGAGCAACAGATGCCCCTCTACATTGCTTTCATTGATCTCACCAAAGCCTTTGACCTCGTCAGCAGACGTGGTCTCTTCAGACTACTAGAAAAGATCGGATGTCCACCAAAGCTACTAAGTATCATCACCTCATTCCATGACAATATGAAAGGCACAATTCAACATGGCGGCACCTCATCAGACCCCTTTCCTATCCTGAGTGGCGTGAAACAGGGCTGTGTTCTCGCACCCACAATTTTTGGGATTTTCTTCTCCCTGCTGCTTTCACATGCGTTCAAGTCTTCTGAAGAAGGAATTTTCCTCCACACAAGATCGGGGGGCAGGTTGTTCAACCTTGCCCGTCTAAGAGCAAAGTCCAAAGTACGGAAAGTCCTCATCAGGGGACGACTCCTCTTTGCTGACGATGCTGCTTTAACATCTCACACTGAAGAGTGCCTGCAGAGTCTCATCGACAGGTTTGCGGCTGCCTGCAATGTACTTGGCCTAACCATCAGCCTCAAGAAAACGAACATCATGGGGCAGGACGTCAGAGATGCTCCATCCATCAATATTGGCGATCACGCTCTGGAAGTGGTTCAAGAGTTCACCTACCTAGGCTCAACTATTACCAGTAACATGTCTCTAGATGCAGAAATCAACAAGTGCATGGGAAAGGCTTCCACTGCTATGTCCAGACTGGCCAAGAGAGTGTGGGAAAATGGCGCACTGACACGGAACACAAAAGTCCGAGTGTATCAAGTCTGTGTCCTCAGTACCTTGCTCTATGGCAGCGAGGTCTGGACAATGTATGTCAGCCAAGAGCGACGTCTCAATTCATTCCATCTTTGCTGCCTCCGGAGAATACTTGGCATCAGGTGGCAGGACCATATCTCCAACACAGAAGTCCTTGAGGCGGCCAACATCCCCAGCTTATACACACTATTGAGTCAGCGGCGCTTGAGATGGCTTGGCCATGTGAGCCACATGGAAGATGGCAGGATCCCCAAGGACACATTGTACAGTGAGCTCGCCACTGGTATCAGACCCACCGGCCGTCCATGTCTCCACTTCAGAGACGTCTGCAAACGTGACATGAAGTCCTGTGACATTGATCACAAGTCGTGGGAGTCAGTTGCCAGCGCTCGCCAGAGCTGGCGGGCAGTCATAAAGGCGGGGCTAAAGTGTGGTGAGTCGAAGAGACTTATCAGTTGGCAGGAAAAAAGACAAAAGCGCAAGGGGAGAGCCAACTGTGTAACAGCCCCGACAAACAAATTTTTCTGCAGCACCTGTGGAAGAGCCTGTCACTGTAGAATTGGCCTTTATAGCCACTCTAGGCGCTGCTCCACACACCACTGACCACCTCCAGGCGCTTACCCATTGTCACTCGAGATAAGGAGGTCAAAGAAGAAGTTCACCTTGTGGCAAGATGCTGTTGAACAGGACAGTTCTTAATCTTAACAATTTGCTGTCCAGGTCTCACTTACTGAAATATAGTTTAATGGAACAGTGTCTGTAATATGTGGAAAACTGCAGAGCTGGACTGCCCTGTTTATAT